>NW_015548296.1:1687551-1693862 GCF_001515605.1 Sinocyclocheilus anshuiensis | reverse complement strand
GTCATTGCACCCGTTTACCAAGAAATTTTGGCGCACTTCATGCTTCCTTCTGCTGACCAGTTTTTTTGAAGATGCTGATTTCATTTTCCAGCAGGATTTGGCACCTGCCCACACTGCCAAAAGCACCAAAAGTTGGTTGAATGACCATGGTGTTGGTGTGCTTGATTGGCCAGCAAACTCACCAGACCTGAACCCCGTAGAGAATCTATGGGGTATTGTCAAGAGGAAACTGAGAAACACGAGACCAAAAAATGCAGATGAGCTGAAGGCCACTGTCAAAGAAACCTGGGCTTCCATACCACCTCAGCAGTGCCACAAACTGATCACCTCCATGCCACGCCGAATTGAGGCAGTAATTAAAGCAAAAGGAGCCCCTACCAAGTATTGAGTACATGTACAGTAAATGAACATACTTTCCAGAAGGCCAACAATTCACTAAAAATGTTTTTTTTAATTGTTCTTATGAAGTATTCTAATTTGTTGAGATAGTGAATTGGTGGGTTTTTGTTAAATGTGAGCCAAAATCATCACAATTAAAAGAACCAAAGACTTAAACTACTTCAGTCTGTGTGCATTGAATTTATTTAATACACGAGTTTCACAATTTGAGTTGAATTACTGAAATAAATGAACTTTTCCACGACATTCTAATTTATTGAGAAGCACCTGTATTTAGAGGTAGCGCTTAGGAAAATTAGCATAGAAATTAGCACTTAAGATCAGCACCATCTTAAACGAACACACTCACATACAGAAATGCCCACACACACACACATACGCACCGCCATGACTCTTTTGCCATAAAAGTAATTAAAAATAAGGCGTCTCATTTACAAAGTAAGCAAGTCTTTTGTTACTTTGAAGTAGCAGAGATGCTTTGAAAGACATTTATATGGAAGCTAGCTATTATCAAATGTGTATCAACAAAGATATCCCTCAGTGCAATCCTTTGTGCCTCTGCTGAGCGTAAATGTCTGTAGGTTACATGTAGTTCATTATAAACTTGCATGGCATTTGCCTGGATGGTGTGGCTTTTATTTGTTTGATCCATATGCAGCTTTCATTCTAGTATATTCTGTTGTATCTCCTTCTGGGCTGACAAGTTCCAGCCAATGCTTTAGAGTTCAGCACAACAGTGCAGTTTTCACTTTGTCCCCCAACATGTTTTATTGAGCAAAGTTTCTATGCTTTTGGATGGTTCAGGTCTAAAAATACCCAGGACTGTTCTTTGGCTGGCATTTTGCTCAATATGAGCCTCATCTGCCCCTAAGCTGGAGTTTGGAATTCATGTGAGCTGGGAATTATGTTCAGCAGTCATTAGGTCTGGTTTCCTCTCAACTATATGAATTCATATGAACAAAGAGTCAGAAACTAAACTGATTTTAAGTCTTACAAGCTTTAAGCACAACATAACGCAATATGTGATGTTTGAAAAAAAAAAAAACAATTCTGTACGAGTCAGATATTACAGTAGCTGCACTTTATGAGACATTTCATTGGCTTAAAGTGAATCAAAAACGTTGTTTGTTCAGGAATCTGGCAACACTGGACATACTGTGCATTTTTGATTTGCTAAAAAAAGTACCAACTCAAAAGAGTCATTTGTTCAGTAATCAGTTTAAAATTACAATTTGAGTTCACACATCACAATTTATGTTTTTGATCAACTAAAAAGAACCGGTTCAATCGTTCAGGAATTGGAGTTCACGGATTGTGTTATATGTATGATTCAATAAAAAAAACATCCCCTAAAACGAATTTGTTTGTTAATCGAACCACACTGTTCACGCTGTATGTTTTTGAATTCATACTGGCTCAAAAGAGTCATTTATTTGTTTGGTTCAATATAGTATAACCTCCCCATAAGACTAATTTGTTCAGAAATCTGACTACTACTGGTCATGCCGTAATGTCTTTGATTCACTAAAAAGAACCAGTTCATAATACTAATTTGTTTGGGATTCATACTGCACTGATAGCACTGTATGTTTCTTTCATAGACTGTAAATAAAAAAGATGAACGACATGTCTCTACTTCTGTCCACTATAGAAAAATGAAGCCAAAACATCTCAGTATGGCCCATAATCTTGCACTGATGATGTTATTTGGAGCCCGAGTTCACGCAGTAGTGATTCATTTTGCGCAGTAGTGATTATTCCCAAATTCCCGCAGACCCAATCGCAAGCTCAAATAACTAATTAAAAGCAAACTTATTTGAAAAACGAACACTTGAACATACATCAGCGTGATAAGAACTACTTAAAATGATGGAAACCATCTTCGGGAAAAAAAAGTATTTGAAGTGTAATTTGATTATTTAGTTTGGCTCACATCCTATTCGTTTAAATGGAGAGGGTGGGGTTTATGACTTATACTGCTGCTAGCCACCAGATGGCGATCAAAATGTTTTGGTTTCATTTTTCAGGATGTGTGCGGCACGCTTGATTTCATCCTGTAGATTCAGTAGTGGTTTGATAGTTATAAATAAGACCCTAATGCCACCTAAATGACAGGATTAGTGAAGCGTTTTTGTAGCACTTATTGTAAGCCCAGAGTAACTCTTTCTTCACGCCTTTTTAATAATGGATCTTCAGTGAAAATCCAGGTACATTTCCATTTTCTCTCGACGGTCTGGTGCGAAGACTGATTACGAAAGTAGCAAATGAGTGCTGCCTAATGGGGAATTTGCACATACTGGCATGTAATGGAAAAACTCCAGACAGGGTTGCAAGCAGTGCAATGCGGCCCTATAGAACAATAACCTCCAGATGTCTGCTGCAGAGCTGCAGGCTGACTGATGCCCAAACGGGTTTCTTCTCAGCGGGGAGGGATGGGGAGCCAGCTGGCAGGGCTGGTTCTTCTGGAGCTACGGGAGCTCAGGGCAATCCAGGCAGCCATTTCACACATGCTGACTCCCAAATGCGCCCACACACACATGCACGCACGCATACGTAGCAGCACATTCCCTACATCTGCCGTGCGCCATCCCACAACACAACATGCTTGTTCTAGTTTATTCTTTCCTCACTGTCTGTTGTAATGGGTGCAGTGCTTGTTGCCCTACCAGAGGAATAAACCTTTTCATTAGGCATGCTGTTGTAAGTCTGTGCCTTTATTGGTGCTGCCATGCTACGCTGCATCAGACCGGCCTGGGTCTTCCTGTGCTGTTGGCTACACATTCGGAGGAATGCTTCTGCAGTGCCATTGAGAGCTGATTGATAAATCAAGGTCTTTATCACAGCTCCCAATGTCCTGTTTGTCAGCAGGCAAAAAAATGATAGAAATGGAGCGAGAGACAGATCGAGAAGATGAATACCCCGCACTAATGAACAGATCTGTGAAGGGAAACTGACAGCCCTAAATTTTATACACAATTTTATAAATAAAAATTCTCTCTTTGCAGCCAGCCAGTTCTATCAAACCTTCCAGCCAGTTCTATCAAACCTTTACAATTAATCCAGAATTCGGCAGCAAGATTAATTTTTAATGAGCCAAAAAGAATGCACCTCTGTTTAGCAATTTGCACTGGCTACTAATAGTTGCTTGCATAAAATTCAAGGCATTAATGTTTGCCTACAAAACCACCACTGGCTCTGCACCCCTTTACCTAAATTCATTACTTCAGACTTATGTGCCCTCTAAAAGCTTGCATTCTGCAAGTGAATGGCACATTATTGTGCCATCCCAAAGAGGCACAAAATCACTTTCACAGACTTTTGCATTAAATTTTCCCTCCTGGTGGAATGACCTGCCCAAATCAATCCGAGCAGCTGAGTCCTTAGACATATTCAAGAATCGGCTAAAAATACATCTATTCCATCTTTATTTGACCCTTTAACACTAGCACTCTATATTCGAATTATATTCTTAAAAAAAATAAAAAAAACTTGCCTTTTTTAGACTTGCACTCTTTTCATTTACTAACTGCTTGTTTTCTTTAAAAAAAACTAACACTAGCTTCTCTATTCTTTTTGTATTCTATTTGTTTTCTTTTATTTATTATACAATTAACAAAAAGCAAAAAAGGCCTCTAACACTAGCTTGCTCTATTCTTTTTCTATTCTATCTGTTTTATTTTTATTTATTATATAATTCTTTAAAAAAACAACCTTGCTAAATGTATTGCGTTAGGCTAACTGAGACTTGTCATAGCGCTTGCATATTGCTCTTTTGTTGATTTTGATTGCTTCCATTGTCCTCATTTGTAAGTTGCTTTGGATAAAAGTGTCTGCTAAATAACTAAATGTAAATGTAATGTAAATATGTAAGAGTTTTTAAAAGACATTGTGCCCATATTACCACCTTGGGTGTGCATTACTTTTCAGTAATTCAGTGGCCCGTGATCAATTATTACTTACTTCATGGAACCGTTGATGCCAATAATGAACCTTTATTTTTAAGATGGCCGTTTTATTTTTAAGTTGGCAGTTTAGACACAGGAGCTTCGAATGCCTTCTTATAATTTGTCTTTTGTCTGGGAGGATTATTTAGCCCTCACTGCTCAACTTGATTTCGCCTCAATCTCTTTTCCATTCTCCAGTCTCTTCTTTCTCTATTTCACCCTCTTATGCACAGTAATTCCACTTGCCGCCCCCCGAAAGGTCTTGTTGCAGCCGCTCTCTGTTGCAGGAGCGGGTACCTATGAGCTTCGTGGATGAGCAGAGCTGAGGCGGAAGTGATTTTATCAGTGCCTCACAGCTGCCCTCCTTGCTCATTCACGGCTCCCTCCCTCCGCTACAATCCCTCCATTTTCCAAGCCCTTGCAGCCAGAGCCATCAAGCTGTGAAAAATTAAAACAAAAGAGGGAAAAAATACAATATGTTTGCTCAGATTTGCCTCACATCTGTTCGAGCTCTTCTGCCGACAAACCGTGTTTGTGAGACATTGATAGGCTGACCTGCCTACGCATGCTTGAGTTGGCAACCCCCGCCGGGGGACGCGAGACAGGCCGAGAGAGAGAGATAGAAGACTGGGATTTGGCGAAAGCATCTCGGCTCGAAAATGCAGTGCCACAAACGTCGAGGTGTCAGGGGAAGAAACGGCAACACAGGATTACATGAAGAGCTGACAATTTAAAGATGAGCGCTAAAGACACTAAATGAGCCACAGGACAGTCCCCTTCCCCACACACGCACACACAGTCAGCCCCTGTGACAAACGGTGCCTGTTTGATTGGTTGCTTCAGCCCTTTTCCTTGGCCTTTGGAATGAATCAAGTGAGGGTCAGTGGCAGCTCTAGTTTTTCTTGTCTAAATTATTGATGTGGTATTTCATCAATCTTTTTCATTGGGCACCCATGAGGAAATGTCATGGTATGCATCACTGTGGTATTGCTGTGTTATAAGGGCTGGTTTACAGAGGCCTTGACGTGATTTGTCATTTTGATTGGTCGTTTTAGCAGAAACCCCACAGCTATGTTTATGATCCTGACTCAGGGCTCAGGTGTGCACGTACTGCTCCACAACTATTTTGTACCATTGCCTCTCATACAATGAGTGATTAAATGTATGTGCTCCTAGGGGTGTTTGTCTGTTCAACCTGACTGTTGTATGCATCTAATTGCTCTTTTATAACTCTGGAGACTTAAAAGAGTTCTCACTTTATTCAACTCTGTTTCAAAGTGTTAATTTTAACAGTTTTTGTAGTCTTATTGTATTGTAGTCTTTAAATTAAGTTTTTTTTTTCCGTTTAATTCATTAATTTTAGTCAGTTTGAATAAAAATTTATTTTTAGTTGACCAGGTTTAATTTTGCACTGAATATTCAACTGTTTATGTTAACTAAATTAACTGTTAATTAACTCGAACCCGACTTACCTAAACCAGCGTTATTAATTATAATTTAAAAAAATAATAATTTGTTAATTGAAATAAAACAAAACAAAAATGTTAGATAAAAAAAAACTGGAAGTACTAAAATAAAAATAAACTGAAATAAAAATAAAGCTAAATAGAAAAAAAACTAATAAAAATGACAAAAGCACATAACATTAAATTTAACTTTTTTTAAATTGAATTTTAATTAAATGTCATTTTTAATTTAAATTTAATTACAATTAAATGAATTGTATTAAAAAAAAGTTAAATTAAAAATTAATTAATTAAATTAATTTGTATTGATTCAAATCTAATTTGAAACCCTGCTGAATACTATAATAATATATAAACTAAACCCAAACATGCTTTATATGAAATTAATCAGATATATACACTTGGCTTAAATCAAAACACTGTTCATTACCGGGGTTTTTTTCAGTAATTTATTAGGGAGATTTAAGATAGTATTTATAAATTGATCATTTTGTCTAGCAAG
>NW_015548296.1:1685744-1687386 GCF_001515605.1 Sinocyclocheilus anshuiensis | reverse complement strand
AATGTCTGACATTTGTTTATAGATTTTGATATCTTGTCAAATCTCTTTATTAGTGAGATTTAAAAGTAACATATATATATATATATATATATATATATGCTGTTTGAAAATAAGTCATTTATGATTTTCTTTTTGAATCATGATGATCTTATTTATAGCATCAAATTTAATTCTTTATAGTTTCTTTTTAATATGCTGTCTTTGTGAATGTCAAGATCTGCTTCATATGGAGTGTGCGTATATGTTTCCACAGTTTGCTGGGGATGGTATTTATGGCGGATCCTCTCACAACCACTATCAAAATCCCAGGCTCATTACGTTTCCACGACAACACCAGCGAGGCTCGTCCAATGGGCTGCGGCGACAGAAGCGAGACTGGGTCATTCCACCAATCAACGTGCCTGAAAACTCCAGAGGACCCTTCCCTCAAGTTCTCGTCAGGGTCAGTAACGGCTACAGTTCACAGCTAACTGTTATAAAAAGCCTGAAAGATTTATTTTTATTCAAGGCACAAGACATCTCCATCGCTTTTACTTAATGGTCATATTTTGACACATGCTGCTTGGTTGTTAGTAAAACAGATATAACTTTCAGCCATGAATGAAAAGACTCAATATCTTGGCAAGCTTTGTCTCTCAGAACAGACAGTTCCACAACTGAAGTTTCACTGTGTCCCTTCGAGACATAAAAGAACAAGCCTCTCTCAAGTCTCCACACAGAAGCTTTTACCCAGGCCTCGCACTTCTGAAAGAAAGAGCTTTCCTCGCCACATCTCTTGAACCGCAGAGAAACCTAAGAGGTTAAAAAGCAGTATCACAGGTGAACATTTTCAAGAGCTTTCTTTCAGACAGCTCTTCTGCGTCTGCCGCTGAGAGCCCTTCTAAGGTAAGAGGAGGACTTGTGCTCCCTCTCTGAGTCAAGGGTTGATGAGGAGGGGTTTCAGAGGTAGATTGGCACAGGGTATCAACATCTCTCATCCATCTAATGCTTCTACAAAGCCTCTCCTTAACTTTCTCCAGGATGAGATGAGAAATGAGGCTTTGAGGGATCTTTTCTATCATATCTACAGGGTTCACTGCTAGGTTAGATGTAAGGCATAACGTACAGTCAGGGTCCTGACCGACCCTGCATTCGCCGCCAACCAAGAACATCATGTAAATTCAGTTCCTTAGTTTGAAATTAATTTGAATGAACACCTTTTAGAGGAATAAACGTGAGTTTAAAACTGAAAAAAAGATTAAAAAGTCTTAAACTTTGAAGGTTTATGGGCCATAGATGAAAAAAGAAAGCGATCATTGTGGAATATAGAGTTTATTGGTCATTACACTGCAATATTTGGCCATTTAATGCAATTATTGACCAATCAGAATCAAGTATTTTAGAGAGCAGTGTATAAGAAGGGAAATTATGTGATTGAGGACCATAATGGAAGACTCTAACATAGTTGGTATGGCAGAAGGTACTTCAAATGTTGAAGAGGATGTGTTCTCATAAAGAGTTTTTATAGAAACCTGCACTAAAAAGTAGGGATGCACCGATACCGATACTGGTATCGGTATCGGGCCCGATACTGATCTCCTGTACTCGTACTCATACTAGTTAAAATGCCCCGATACCAAACGCCGATACCACACAGCATGTG
>NW_015548296.1:1666981-1685235 GCF_001515605.1 Sinocyclocheilus anshuiensis | reverse complement strand
AAGTACCAAAAATAAAAGTATCGGTATCGGGCGAGTACTGGAAAAAGTGGTATCGGTGCATCCCTACTAAAAAGTGTCCGCTTCCGCAGTACTTTGAGGTGTGTTATCCATGCTTGAGCTTCTCTGGGGTTCTACAAGCTTAAGTTTGTGTTATCTGTCGTTCAGACTCCAGCCTGGCCTTAGCATTCTGTGGACTGTCCTCATAAACTCCCTCACGGCCACTTGTACCTCAGATTACACCCATGGATTACTACAATCTCTTTCCACCGATGCGCACGCAGACGCATGGACATCACTTTAAACCACCCATATGGAAAGATTAGAAAACCTGTGAAAAAGCATGGAATCCATTTGAGGAGAGTTTTGATAACCCTTCTCACCTCTAGCCTTAAACGTTTGGCTTTAGAGACCCGGGTCTGTGGGTGTGTGGAGCTGACATGTTATGCTTGTTGGCTATTTTCAGGTAATAAAAGATGACCTGCTGCAGCCAATACTAGGCAAAATCCACACTATGCCAAAGCAGATTATTCTGTACTGAAATAATTATATATAAAAAAAAAACATGGCTTCTTTTCAGTTCTCTGTATTTTACTTTACATAGAGAATTCTTAATTTTGAGGCTTACATTTCATGTCAAAAAACCCATCCTTTATGCATTTCTGAACAGTTTCTATAATGTAGAAGTCCTGTAGTACCAAGGACATGATGTAACACACAGAACCTTGAATTACATCCATACATTTGCATGCTGTTTTAAAATGTTGAAATTCACATCTGAGCACATTTCGCTCAGCAAGAGTCTAGTTTGACCCATTTTTTAACTCCCGAAATTTGTGCTTATTTCTCACAGAATTAATCAATACACTTTTGAATCTCATAGGTGTAATTATGTAACCAGCAAATTATGTTATTAAGATTAACAACACATTTTACTATTTAGTCGATTTTAATGATATTGACTCAAAAGATCTGGGCAGTTTCATTGGCACTCACCCTGTCTAAAGTGAGGGCTGAGCTTGTGTGTCATGCTGCAAATTGCCAATAAGGTCCAGCATTAAAGTTGATAGTGTGCATCTGCTGTTATATCCATCTTGGATCTGTATTTGGTCTAAATTAAATATATTTATGTAAGTAATTATATATATACATATATATATATATAATTACTTACATAAATATATTTAATTTAGACCAAATACAGATCCAAGATGGATATAACAGCAGATGCACACTATCAACTTTAATGCTGGACCTTATTGGCAATTTGCAGCATGATATTATTATTATTATTATTATTATTATTATTATTATTATTATTATTATTATTATTATTATTATTATTATTATTATTATTATTATTATTATTATTATTATTATTATTATTATTATTATTATTATTATTATTATTATTATTATTATTATTATTATTATTATTATTATTATTATTATTATTATTATTATTATTATTATTATTATTATTATACATGTATTAGACACTATAGAAAATGAAAATAAACTGTATTAGACAAATTGAACACTATAGCATAGATTCTCATTCTTGAGACAATATATTTATTAAAAGTCTAAAAAATACTTTTTTTAAAGAAACTGCTCTGTAAAATAAAAAAAAAATTATATATATATATAAAACAGAATTCATATCATTCTTGCAGGAATTAAGAATCTCTGCACTAGTGTCTAATTACCTCTATTACACAGTTGTCACTTTCTCTGCCTACTGTCTAGAGACGCACAGCACCGAAGGACAATAGTGAGTTTCATTGACATGAAAAAAAGCAAAGCAGCATTTTGTTTACATTTTCTACACCCCCAATTACCTATGAAATTCGAATTCCAATAAACAATACATCCCCCAACACACGCACACAAAATGAAAGCGGTGAATTCTTAATTTACTGACTAGCTTGAATCAATTTCCATTGTCCCATATTGGTCCATTAGCTCCGAGGGGAGATAGGGAAGCGCAGTGCACCTGGCCAGCTCTAGTATTCCCATTCTCTGAGTCCTATTATTTGGTGAGCAGAGCTGGGGCTTTGTCGTCGCATGGATGATTTAGAAAACGAACTGCAAAGGGCTATGTGCGCTAATGCCGCTAATGGCTGCTTCCGCCTGACAATGGTGCTCGATGATACCTGGACCTGAGCTCCGAGAAAAGAAATAGACAGGGATGTTTTGCAACATAAAGCTTGGACATGTTTGCAACATCATGCTAACCTGCTTGTTTTTCAGCATAGTGCAATAGATAATGTTGTTGAGACTAGAGAACAGGTCATGTTTCGAAGAGCATTAACTTATAGAGTATAGGAATCTTTCATCCGTAAAATTCTGTTTTCATTTATTTAACATTATGTAACCTTTCTTTTACAGATCACTAAAGGAGAATGTTTGAAGATTTTTTCCATGCAGTTATAATGAACAGGAACTGAAGCTTTCAAGAATGCAAAAGCACCATAAATCATCAAAAAAGTCATCCAAATGACGAAATCATTTAAAAGTTTCTGAAAGAAGTAACAGTGACTAAATTTGTGAATGAATCGTTCTAATGAATCAGTTAATTCGGAACGATTCATTTGAAAAGTGAAATGATCCAGTTCGTAAGTTCATCTCACTTGTTCAGTGATTTGGTTGCAGTGGTTAACAGCTCACTTGAGGTGAAGATTGTCAGTGACTAATGATTCAAATCTTGGTTTCAAAAGTATCATAGGAACCACTATTTTTGAAACTTGAAAGCTCTTGTCTCAATTCATTGTAACTGCATGTGTCCAGCACATTTTTTTAAAAATATTTCTTACATGTCGTACAGGTCTGGAACGGCGTGAGAGTGAATAACAGATGACAGAATTTTTATTTTGAAGGAAAGTGTTCCTTTAAGGACAGACTGGAAGAACAAAGACTTGGCCAAAATGTTTATGCAATTTTATCATATATGCAATCTAAACAGGTTTGCGGCAAACTCCTTGGGCATACCAATGAAAGACAGAAGTTTAGTTATTCTGTTTTGATGGGAGTCGAGATATCTGAGGGCGATCACCCACACAAAGGAGACATCAAGCTCTAATCTAAGCTGCTTGCTATGTGATTACACGTCTCTACCTCGAGCGAAAAATCCAGTGTGGTAGAAGCATAATTAGATCTCATGGAATGCTCCTTGACTAAAACTGGCAGTCATACATAGCCTATAGCATTACAGCTAGTGTAAATGTCCTGGTGGGGCTCTTCTATTACCGCCTAACTTAATCAGAGGCAGTAAAAGCATGGGTCAGAGGGTAACATATTCACTTGAGTGGAGAGTTTGAATGATCGTTATTTCTCACGCTGGCCTTGAATAACTCGACGTATAGTACTGTAGGCTACTTGTAATGTGAAACTTAGCTCAAGTGTTAGAAAGTTCACTCACTGAGTACCGAACTTCCTTGAATGTGGGCCCACACGATATCGGCTTCAAGAACCTGTGCTAAATGGCTTGATGCAGTGGCCTGCTTGCATGTGTGAGCATTTGTGTGTGGGTGTGCGTAATTTTAACTTAGAGAGTAATATTGTAATGAGAATGTTGTGGACTGATCGTTTCTATTACGCTAAGAAGGTATTGTGTGGTAATTTAGCCTGTGAGAAAGTTGCACTGCCGAATGCTTTTCACTGACCTCCCTCATGTTTCTACTGCCCACGCAATCCTCATATTTGTATGCAATATGTTTCATGTTAGAGGCTTCTAACACGGCCTGTTCTTTACATATGTGGACATTTGTGCCTTTGACAGAAGCATAATTATCACTGGCACCTGTATTATACTGTATCTGCTGCCATATGTATTATATAGTAGTGTATGCATTCAGTACCTCAATGACCCAAATGCATCTACCAAAATTATTAGTGTAACACAGATCACACTACATGGAGTGCTGTATCCTGTAATGAATTGCACTAGACTTGACCTTTTCCAGTGTGATGGATGAACCCGGAAATAATAGCTGCTGACTTGTTATTTAATCAGAATTCCAAATAATGACTGTACAAAATTGGATAAAATGCAAAATAATCATATTTATTTTTACTTTAATGTACATCACGTATTGTGTGTGCTTAACCATATACACTAATTTTAAAAGTTTGCTATGACTTCTTAATGTTTTTGAAAGATGCTCACCAAGGCTGCATTTATTTGATCAAAACAGTAAAATATTGTGAAATATTATTGTATTTATATTTTTTAAAAGAAATAATATTATTTATTATATTGAAATATTATTTTATATTATATATTATATTTTATTTAAAATAACTTTTTTATTATTTTAATATATATTCAAATGTAATTTATTACTCTGATGGCAAAGCAGAATTTTCAGCATCATTACTCCAGTCTTTAGTGTCACATGATCCTTAAAATTAATTCTAATATGCTGATTTGCTGCTTAATTAACATTTCTTGTTATTATCAATTTTGAAAAAAGTTGTGCTGCTTAATATTTTTGTTCAGAAACTTTTGCAAATGGAAAGTTCAAAATTGATTTTATTTGAAATAGAAATTTCTTGTAACATTATAAATGTTTTTACTGTCACTTTTGCTCAATTAAATGCATCCTTGCTGGAATAAAAAAAACTGTACTGACAGCAAACTTTTTAAATGGTAGTATACACTTCATAGTAGTATGCTAGTATGTCATTCCCAACATAGCCGTAGTCCTTATGGGAGGGTTTGTTGTGAAAACACTTTTTTTTATTTTGTGGCTCAAAAAACTATAAATTTCACCCAAGAGATACTTGAAGCCATTTGGAGGCTTATAACGCTAAACTAACACCCCATTAACCAGTGACATCATTATTATAGCCATGATTCGATCCATCCCCCTTATTAAGTCCCTCTCTCATCTGCATCTCTGGCTCCTTCTTTATTCTCTATCCCTCCCTGCCTCGCCAGCGCGCTTGACATTTCTCCCCGCATCCATTCTTCATGCTATGTGTGCGTGTGTGTGTGTTTATAAGAGCATGGAGTGGAGAGAAAGAGACAGAGTGAAAAGATGGGCGAGGTGGATAGCTGCAGCTAGCACGGTAGAAAAAGTGCAGAAGCAGCACAACAGCATCGCCTCTTCTCCTGCAGTCGTGTAGAGGTTGTCTCTCTAATTACCCGGCCCCCCTTTTCACGCCGCTGCCCCACCTCTTAGCGTGTGCCCAGGGATTTGTCCAATGTGCTTTTCAATAGACACAGCGTGATTGGACTGAAAGCAGTCATTAGCCTGTGCCACTGTCTCTGTGGTCCTTGCACTTTTATAGAGGGAGAGAAAAAGAGAGTGTCATGCCTGGAGAATACACTTGGACTCTACTAGGGAATACATAAAGGCTCTATTTGTACTGTTCGCCCATTGTGCTGACTTTGGGAAATTAATGTCATTGTTGATATGTGGAAAAACTCCCATAATTCCCATAAAGTATCCAGCTATTCAGCAGCCAGCTATTTTAATTGCAAAGCTAATGCAGTAATTGCATTTGTGATTCAATTCTTTGCACCCATTAATATTAATTTTCTTCCTAATTATCTCATTTCAACACCATTCTGTTCCCCTCTTCGCAGTTGGGAAAAGGTCTTGGCGGAGCGTGTGTGAATACGGTTCATGCCATTTCAGTTTGTAGAGTTCTATTCAAAAGCTCTAATGCACGACTTGATGTCTTATTGCTTTCTCAGCATTAATAAGCCTTTAAGGCACATGCTGTGGATACTTAAGTCACACTTAAAAATGTATTCATTCCATTGTGTTACAAAATGTCAAACCAATTGGCAAATGATGCTAGATTTTTTGCTGTTGTTACTGAACTCTTTTTTTTTTTTTTAGTTACTAAACCGTAAACTGGTTTGAAGGGCATTTTTGCAGATCTATGAATTCCTAGCAGACCAATCGTCTCATACTTTGTTTTATTATTAACATATTATATACAAAAATACCAAACACATACAAAAACCTTTTATTATGCAGAAATTGTATTTTATTTACTATATATATATATATATATATATATATATATAAAACCTAACAGACCTATTTTTGTATGGAGTGCTTGACTGCCACTCAGTTTGACATTTTGTTAATTTGCACAAAGACAAAATTCACACATACTTTTGGGGCTGCTTTATGTTTGGCATGCATGTGTATGAGATGATTTGACAAAACAGCTCTAACGTGTTTAGATTAAATGCTTTTTTATTATTATTTGCTATCTTTGAAATGGGAAACATATAACCTCGCAAAAGCAATAGGCTTCCACTCTTTTTTCCCCCCCAGTCTTCTGACGTTATAATTTTTTTATTTGTCTACATCATGTGGTTATTGGCGCATTCCACTCTTCATCTCCTGTTCATCTTCCTCTGAGAATGCAGTGGTGAATTCATGCAATTTGATTTGGGCTGCATCTGTGCAGATGGCTGTCTCTCTTCATCCTTCTCCATTCCTCTCGTCTTTTCACTCAGATGGTTATTTTCTCTTCTGCGCTGTCGCTCCCCTCTCCCTCTCTTTCTCTCTCTATGTCTCAAAATAAAAACAACTTTCAGGGGAGACAGAGAAATCGATCACGTTGACAAAAGATCCGCATGACTGCAGCCCTGACGATGTGGCTCATCTTTCAGTCTTTCTCTTTATTCTCCTCGTGATAAACTCCTGATATCGCCCGGCTTTATGATTATGTCCTGTTTTCAGTTCGAGCAGCTTCCCTAGTGAGTGTAATCAGCATAGCTTTTCCATTTCTGCCCTTACAAATGCTGTACGTACCTTCATTTTACACTTTACACAGCACATGGAATGTGGACACTTCTCTTCGAATTACACTCTGTACACTCTAAAAAATGCTAGGTTAAATACAACCCAGCGCTGGGTAAAATATGGACAAACCCAGCGATTGGGTTGTTTTCAACCAACATTTGGGTTAATGTTTAACCCAACCTTCTGGGCAGTAACCCAACCACTGGGTCAAAACAACCAATCGCTGGGTTTGTCCATATTTTACCCAGCACTGGGTTGTGTTTAACCCAGCATTTTTAAGAGTGTATTCAGTCACAAGTCACAAGAGGTTACAATTACAAAACTAGCCTTTATGGGTACACACAGCACTGTTGGAATTAAAGCCGGGCCATTAATCTCACTACAGGACCTGAGGAATTACAGTAAAATGAGGCAGAGCTTTCAAGAGTCAAATAAGACGTGTTCCAGTATGTTGGAATAGAGCTGGTTTAAATTTTGAATATCAGTCTAGCTGAATCACCCCCTCATGTTCCATTGCATAGATGGAATTCCTCTTCATGCTATCCATACCCAGACAGAGAAAGGAAGAAGCAGGGAGAAAAAAGAAAAAGTAGGGAAGAACAAAATCCGTATTTCAAAATCCAGCCACTGCTCCATATTCCTTTCCAGTTCAGGCTAGGATCCATATTAAAGTAGCCTGTGTGGAACCGAGAGTTTCATCTGTTTCTAATGGGATTTAAGAGCGAGAGTATTTGACTGACTCCAGCTTTCACTTGAGAAATATTAAACCTGAGCATCCGAAACTCAATCTTAAAGATGTCATTCATGACTTCTTTTTTCATACATGTTTCATTTTGTCTTCATATAACACGTAAGCATGCTGAATCCGTGTGCACAGAACTCTGAAGATTGTCATGTAATTGCAATGACTGCCATTTACAAACGTCTGTGCATTGCATGTTTGTTTGTTCATTTATTTGGCTAATTCGATTATTCTTACAGCTATAATAATGTACACTGTACAACAGGGACACACTAAAAAGTACACTTTTGTAACTTTTTTACACTTGTAGGGTGCATATTAGTATTAGGGTACTATTACTAGGATACATGTAAGTACTGATAATCAAGTACATATTAGTACTTAAAGGGTACACATTATTACTAGTTAGTATTTAAGATACAAATACACAGGTACATAGTCATAGTTGTACCTTAAGTAGCCATATTAGTACCTAAAGTATACATTGTATTCATAATTAGGTACTAATATACAAATACATACACAAATTAGTATTGTAACTGAGCACATATTAGCACTAATTAGCTTATTAACATAGTAATACATAGTAATACCAAACTGCACATTTTAGTATTAATTACTAATATGCTAATACTTACGCATATTGGTGCCTTAAAATGTAGCATACAAGGTACATATTAGTTCTTAATGGATAAATGTTAGTACCTAGAGGGGCATTTTGTACTAATTAGTACTTAAGGTACAAATATGCAAATACATATACATAATTTTACCTTAGGGTACATATTAGTACCTTAAATGTACATTTTAGTGGTAATTCGTATTTAGGGTTATAATATGTACTGATATAATGTTAGTACGTTACTAATATATTAAGGTTGGCATATTTGTGCCTAATTTATTTATAAGGTGCATTAGTACTTCAGATGCTAATTTGCAAGTACATATTTCAACTTATGACCTTAAGGGTATTTATTATTACCTAAATTGTGCATTTTAGTCCTTAATGTACTAATATGCAAATACATATACATATCAGTACCCTAAGGTATAGCTACAGTAATGGATACATATTAATACACAATGGATAGATATTACTTTTATGGTATTAGTGTTATGTTAGTATTGTAGTACTAATTAGTGCTTCCGATACAGACATGTACATACTCATGTTAGTACCTTAATGGTACATATTAGCACTTTAGTGTACATTTTATTCCTTAAGGTAGTTATATCCGCCCTTTAGGAGGAGATACGATATAAAAGTGCAAAAAAACATAAAGAAAATGCAAAAATATATTTCCTCTTAGCTTACCAATAAATATAAGAGTTAAAAATAAAAGGTAAATATAAATATTAATATCTAAGTGATTATTTCCAGATGTCCTTTAGTTCCTAATGTTACCTGATCACATGAAACAACTGTCTTCTTTTTCTCTAGTCAGCTCTCAGCTTGATCAGCTCATCTCCGCATTTGAATTTTCATTTCCGTCATTGAGAGAGAACCTCCATCAATCCTGACAGGGCTTTGAGGAGATACACCATCCAGGATCAGAGACAGAACGCCTTGAGAACAGTGAGGCAGTTTGTTGGGTTATCACCTTGATGTTAAACATAAGAAACTATGTTATGATTCCGAGAGTTATAAAACTGACAGAAGTAGACTGCTGTCAAATTTACGGAGGGAGGAAGCGTTTGATAGACACTTTTGAAAGCGATCTACTGTAGGGTAATTTGTTTCAATCTGCCAGATTTTGGTCACATTCCTATGATGTAGAAAGGTTTATTGTTTATTGCTTTGAACCTTGGCCTTAAAGGATGTGACTAATCTTCTAAATGCACACGACTATTTCCTAAAGCGTCTTGAATGGTCTGCCAAAGCAATGTTTCAACCGTTACTCTAAAAAATTTTCAGCCGCTCTTTCTTTTCTCAATAAATCCTCTACTTTGGCTTCTCACGTTTTATTTTTTGGTGCATTGCTCATCCTTTAGCATGCTGGCAGGAAGATGATTAATCCTGGTGAATTGTATCCGTCTGTCTTTGTACGGAAGACAATGAAACTAAACAGCAGCCCTGGTCTCCATATAGTCGGACAAGAGCTTGTATGCTGAATTATTGAGTGTGATAGGTCTGGCACAATATGTAATCAGAAACCCTTCATAAAGACACATGTGCGCCCACAAACGCATCCACACATGGTTGAATAGCACAACGCTTTGTAGTTAACCACTTTGTAAAGGACTTTGCAAGTTGCAAGCTCTCAGCAGAGGTTACACAAGTGCCACCGCAAATGAAACCCAAACATCAGGTGCGTGGCAGACAATAGCAGCACTAAAGGACACAAAAGACAATTTCGACTGGTTGACTGCAGTGAGAATACCTGACCACAGTGCTTTAGTTATCGAAGCCGCCTGTAGGAAGCTCGAGGTGGCCTGTAGGTTGGAGAACAGTGCCTGACCGTACACTCATCAGACTGCACCCGTTGACCAGCTCATCAGCCACCTCACACAGCTCTTGACTCTCATAGCCTGCTTGAATGCCTCGGGTTCTCATAGGAAGAGCAGACAGTGCCAATAAGAAGTCATAAAACAAGAGTGCAATACTATAAAATCAAGAAAAAAAAGCCATTACTGATGGGCAGGAAATAAGAGAGGGCCATCAAGACACTTTAGTTGAGTCCAGAGAGGCCTATAGAAAAGAAACTTACTTTTTGGGCTTCAGTCACTCATTTCAATGAGCTCCAAGAGTTTTTTTTTTTAGTTTTTTTTTTATCTAATTTGATTTGGTGTGTTCTATTTTCTCTCTCTCAATTTGAGTTTTCATACTTTGCCAGTCGCACATGTGAATAACTTCAAATAACTTGAAATTAATAGTACATTTGTTATTCTAACGTTGTCTGTTTCATTATGCCGAATCCCAAAATGAAAAACGGCAATGCAGAGAAAAGCTAATGAAGGATTCAGTCTCTGATGTAAAAGAGCATTACGCTGTATTTTGAACATTCTCTGCATCTAAAGTGGTTCCTGTAGCTCAGCTGATATGCCGCTAGCAACCTTGCAGTAACGGTTCGATTCTCAGGGAGCATAAACCGATTCAAATACACCTTAAATGCACTGTCTCAGTTTGAGTCTGCCATTTGTTAGAATTAACATTGTGCAATCAGTTTTTGCACTGAGCTCATTTAAAGTAGTTAGACTAAAGCATGCTGGTCTTTTGAAAAAGTTGTGCTACTAACAAAAAGTAACTACAGCTTCATTTAAATATTTGACTATTCAACATTATAATTTAAGCAGAGGCATATTTTGGGGCACATTGAGGGTTTGAATTAATTATAGGGTTTCTACAACTTTTGACCATGACTTTTCTACTGGATGAGGGTTTTTACAAATCACTTTTATAGCAGTTGCATGTACAGTTTCTGCTCTAGTCTGTCTAGTCTGTATGAAATATTTTAGAGTGATATTTACTATTGAAGTTTCCTTGGCTTTTCCATGACTTTTTCAGATTTTAATTTCAGTAAATTTTCACTGCTCATATGTGAATTTTTCCAGGATGGCATTTTTGTGCTCTGTGAAAACGGGAACAATTACACTAGGAACAACTAGGAAAAATGGTCACACTTTATGTTAAGGTCCAGTTCTCGCTATTAAAGGGATAGTTCACCCAAAAATGAAAATGCTGTCATTATTTACTCACCCTCATGTCGTTCCAAACCCGTAAGACCTCCCCTCCGTTCATCTTCGGAACACAAATTACAGGACCCTTGCTGTCTATGGGAGGGTCAGAGAGCTGTTCCGAATGTTCCGAAGATGAACGGAGGTCTTATTGAGTCCAGAGAGGCCTATAGAAAAGAAACTTACTTTTTGGGCTTCAGTCACTCATTTCAATGAGCTCCAAGAGTTTTTTTTTTTAGTTTTTTTTTTATCTAATTTGATTTGGTGTGTTCTATTTTCTCTCTCTCAATTTGAGTTTTCATACTTTGCCAGTCGCACATGTGAATAACTTCAAATAACTTGAAATTAATAGTACATTTGTTATTCTAACGTTGTCTGTTTCATTATGCCGAATCCCAAAATGAAAAACGGCAATGCAGAGAAAAGCTAATGAAGGATTCAGTCTCTGATGTAAAAGAGCATTACGCTGTATTTTGAACATTCTCTGCATCTAAAGTGGTTCCTGTAGCTCAGCTGATATGCCGCTAGCAACCTTGCAGTAACGGTTCGATTCTCAGGGAGCATAAACCGATTCAAATACACCTTAAATGCACTGTCTCAGTTTGAGTCTGCCATTTGTTAGAATTAACATTGTGCAATCAGTTTTTGCACTGAGCTCATTTAAAGTAGTTAGACTAAAGCATGCTGGTCTTTTGAAAAAGTTGTGCTACTAACAAAAAGTAACTACAGCTTCATTTAAATATTTGACTATTCAACATTATAATTTAAGCAGAGGCATATTTTGGGGCACATTGAGGGTTTGAATTAATTATAGGGTTTCTACAACTTTTGACCATGACTTTTCTACTGGATGAGGGTTTTTACAAATCACTTTTATAGCAGTTGCATGTACAGTTTCTGCTCTAGTCTGTCTAGTCTGTATGAAATATTTTAGAGTGATATTTACTATTGAAGTTTCCTTGGCTTTTCCATGACTTTTTCAGATTTTAATTTCAGTAAATTTTCACTGCTCATATGTGAATTTTTCCAGGATGGCATTTTTGTGCTCTGTGAAAACGGGAACAATTACACTAGGAACAACTAGGAAAAATGGTCACACTTTATGTTAAGGTCCAGTTCTCGCTATTAAAGGGATAGTTCACCCAAAAATGAAAATGCTGTCATTATTTACTCACCCTCATGTCGTTCCAAACCCGTAAGACCTCCCCTCCGTTCATCTTCGGAACACAAATTACAGGACCCTTGCTGTCTATGGGAGGGTCAGAGAGCTGTTCCGAATGTTCCGAAGATGAACGGAGGTCTTACGGGTTTGGAACAACATGAGGGTGAGTAATTAATGACAAAATGTTTAGGTGAACTATCCCTTTAACTACAACTTTTGCCTCAATAAACTCCTAATTACTGCTTATTAATAGTTAGTAATGTAGTTGCTAAGTTTAGATATTGGGTAGGATTAAGGATGTGTCATATGGTCATGCAGAATATGTGCTTTATAGGTACTCATAAACATCCATTAAGCTAGTAATATGCATGCTGGTAAGCAATTAGTCAATAGTGAGAATTGGTCCCTATACTAAAGTGTTACCGTAAAAATACAATACACCTAATTTATGTTCATTGTGAGAACAGACACTTAAAATTTTATTTCTCTATAACTGTTTTTTAATGCAACAACTAGGTGTCAAAAAAAATCTTGTTGTTCCTGTGTGACAATATAACAGTTTGTTGCAAAGAGTATTGTGTTACTGGAAAAGCTGCACTATTTTAAAAACCACTGTCAAACTACTGCAAAGAAAAGAGAGAGAGAGAAAATGTAGTTAATAGTGTCACTACTTGTAAAGAATTACTCCGTGGCACTTGTGCTAATCCCTCGCCTGACTCCATTTGCTCTTTTGAAAGGGGCTCTGATACAACCTCTCCCAGGACGGTAAAGTTCGCCAGAAAACTGCAGAAGTCACTCTGAACCTGCCCTAGAAACGCTGAATTTATCTCCAACATGCTATCTGCAGAAAGAGCACGTTCCTCACGTGCCTAGCCATCTTCCCCCATTCACCCCGCACTCGCTGTAATTCTACAACTAACGAGTGGGAGGAAGATTTCAGAAATTGCTTTTTGTTATTAGGACTGAATTCAGATGACTCAATCAAACCCAGGGGACTTAACGAGGGCACGATCATCATTTATTCAATTTAGTATTATAAAGAACATTCATTAAACAGGGAGTTTGGGGGGCTAGGGTTTCAAACGTGACAAATCCTTCCAGGCTGCCCACGGGAGGAATTTTAAAGAGACTTTTAAATGTACAAGGGGCCTTACCTCCTTCCCTCTGGGATATTTAAGGGGATGTGTCATCGGGTTGGCTCGAGCAGCGAATGTCGATTCATCTGAATCAGGAAAGGTGGATATTCTAGGTGTGTGTTCATGGTGCACCACGGCTGCTGAATTATTGAGCAGAAAAACTCTCTTTGATCCATGCTATGTAGCCCACATACCAATCTCTTACCTGTCAGCCTCCCAGAATGCCATTCATTCTTCAAATGTTTGCAAGGAGGATGTTATTTTTCCTACCGCAAGAAATTTCCAATCCCTTTCGGGCTCTAAATTGATATGTAGCTGCCGTGTTCTTAGCCGAATACAAAGAACTATTTCTGGGATTTCAAATTTGATTGCCAGTTCATGCAGGAAAGTAGTAAGATAAAAAAAAAAAAATCCTGAACTTTGATTCCTTGCTTTTTGTCTGTTCGAAAAACCTTGATATTGAATGCAGGCTCGAGCTGTACTGAAAGCTACCAGGAATACGTTTTATTACCAAATCAATATACTGAGTTTCAATGTCCTGAGCGGCGTATCTCTTAGATGTTTTTAGCAGCCGTTTAAATAGAAAGAGAACTTTACCAAAGCATAGAGAGTGGGAGAGCGAGGTTCAGATATTGCACCGAAAGGTCATGTGTGGGAGTTCAGTGTCTGAGTGAAATGAAGAGAAAGCCATCACGCTCAGTCTGCGGAATACGTTATGCAAAAAAGGACTGTAGCACGCTCACCAGTTATTTCACTTTCACGCATGGTTTCCAGACCCACGGCTCACGAAATGGGTAGGCGGGGTGTGGGGTTTATATCCCGTGACTCAAACGTGTCAGGGTTTACATTTGATTGCTTCAGCACAAAATCCCCTCACGTCAAATGTCTTGCGCTTCGCAAAGCCCAGTGACACACAGAAACATGGTCATAATTTCAAATCTGGTGATATTTCATGAAGTGTTGCTTCACTTGAAAGTGGAGATAGTTACGTGGGTGCATAAACACATCTCCTGAAAGATATCTCCACTCTGCTCTCATTTTTTTCAGTCGTATTCCTGTTTACCGAGAAGCCAGTGCACTAAAATTTGTAAGGGTGGGTATTAAATAGTGAAGCCAGAGGTGTAAACAAAAAGAGAGAGAGAGAGAGAGCACTTTGCAATGCAGAAATGCATTTCTACATTTATGTGTTCAGTACGTATTTCTTCTTGGGCTGTCAGTTGATGCACATATATATTGCAGTTTTACTAAGTGCATTTAGTTAACAAGATTATATTTAATTATTTATATTATATTTGCTCCAATGCTCTTCACTTACACATTTGTACAGATGGCAGTAAACAATAGTTACGTTTTGGGTGACATTTTTTGACGCTATGATAAATGTATAATTTTTTAGAAAACAAAATAACCAGTACAACTGAATTTCTGGTCCAATCACTAGTCCAATAGCATGTTTTTATGCAAGTGTGTCTGATCCACTTAGAATGAGAAGTTGAGGCATTAAAGAGGCCATAAACACTGTTTTGGTGTTTTTATAGGACAAGTTTTTCGTTACATAAACAGGCTAAACATGCTTCAAAAAAATCTGTTATTATGGCACCTTTGATGAGAAGAACCATTGTGAGAAACATCCTCTGTCAAACCAAAGCATCAAGCAGATTGATATCCAGATGTTTAATGTCCCACGGTTCTGCAACATGTTTCTTGCTTCAATGCAAGAGAGAGGGAAAACAGAAGAGGGAAACGTCTATCGCATTGAGCCATGCCATGGTTAATGATGCCAGATAGAAAAACGGGAGACAGAAAAGAGATAGATGGGGAATGAACGAAAGAGAATTGTCTATGCATCTGTTCTTTACATTAAACAGAGTTTGGAAGAAAAATACGAAGACGAGGATTTCATACACGGCAATGATCCAGCTTCAATTAAAAGTAGGTCAGAAATGTCACTTTTCTACTCATTAAGTCAGTCAGTCGTTCAATGAAAGTATATCTGGTGGGGGTTTTTTTCTGAAGTGTGTAATTCCTTTGACAAAGCAGCGTAATTGGAATTGCAAAAAATAATGCCTGTTTTTAGATTTCTCCCATTTATCATGGCCCTATACCCACATTTCACTGGATGCGGGTTTGTACGCACCACAGTGTTTTCAGAGAAATCCGTCTAGTAGTGATTTTCTTTAGTAGTGTCCTCGTCTCCACTCTTTGTGTATAGCTCTCTCTGCCCATAAAGGTTTAGAATGAAATTACTTCAACACAGAAAAATACACACATCAACTTTAATAAACAAGTCTATGTTGCTTTATCTTTCTGTTTTCTTTATTCTCAGGCATTTTGAGACAAGTTTGTATGGCAGGCAGCTGAGAGAAAGTGTCTACTAAAGCATTATCACTGTGATCGATGGCCCAGTTCACTTGGCATCCAACTATCAAGTATCAAACCCTGATGCTGAATACCATTTACTGTTTGGGAAGCAACACTGGCTTGGCTTTGATTAATAAGCAAGCATTTGACATGTCATTGCCACATTATCCACTGTACATTTTTTAATTTCCTGATGCTACTGAAGCCTAAAGAGTGGATCGGTTGTGCAGTGCAATGTTGTTTTATTGAGAAAAAGCACAGAAAATACAAGCAGTGTCTCTGTTTATGCAAACTTTTAGAAATGTAAACTAAGCACCAGTGGGCTTGTGACAGAATGTTTTCAGAAATCATATAGACAGTGATTGTATGCGTATGGAAATGATTTGACATTTGTCATGAAAGTGTGTGGATGATGTCTACTCAAGGCATTTGGTCTGTTCTAGTCTGTACAATTGAACATAAAATCATACTCAACAACAGTGTTTTTTTGTTGAAAATTCAGCACATTTCATTTATTTTTCTAAGTTGTTTACTGTGATATTAATATACTTTAATGCTTTGATCTAAAGGCATTTTGTACAATAGATCATTTTGGTAGCCAGTGTAAAATCTTTTTAATAACTTTCATTCAAAAATCATTAAATAGGCCTTTTGTGTACATAGAAAAAGTCTTAGATCTTTGAGTTCAGCTCATGAAAAATGGGGGCAAAAACAAAAGTGATGCGTTTATAATTTTGTTCAGTATATATTCACATGGCTAGAAACATGAGATAATGTGCTTAATGTTTGCTAATGTACTTATTAATCATTATCTAATGATTAACAGATAATTATTTCATATAAATTCATATGATCATGCACTTTTTTCATGCACAATTTGATTTGAACAAATGATTCCAACAAATATTACAAGCTTATTTGTTAATGTACTTTTGAATGCTAACAAATGCCATTAAACTTCAGTTCATATACTGTATTAACTAATGCTCATTTTTACATTTACAAATGTTGTGGGGAAAAAATAGATTAATTGTCATTTTAAGCACTTCACAGACTATTCATGTTAACATATTATTAATTAACTCAATCACGGTCTGTAAAGGTCATGTATTTGGTCTTCGTTTGTTGTGTAGACTTCTACTATTTACACATCTTAACAAATCATGTATTAATTATTTTTTCATGTTTTTACAGTACCCAATCTAAAGTGGGAACTATTCATCATTTGTAAATGTTTATAAACGTTTACTAATCATTAGTACTTTTATTAGCAGTCATCTCAATGGCAAAAAGTGTCCCAAATGACCTGATATTCCTTGAATCATACATCAACAAGAGAAAACAAATCAGTTTGTTAATTTATCAAAACATTGTGATATAAACAGATTGAACTGTGTTCTTTTATAGTAATTAAATTCACCCCTGTACACAGTTGACCCCTTACCCAACCCTTAAACCTACTCATACCACCAAACCTGTCCTTAACCTTATACCGTATCACACCTCAATAGCAGCAAAAAGGTTGTACATTAACGCAGGCTTTTAATCATTGTGTAACATCTGTTAAAATCATTTGTAGATTTTCAAAAAGTGCATGATCGTATGAATTGAAAGTTTAATGACATTTGTAAGCGTTTTAATTTACATGAAATAATGATGTGTTAATCATTAGGTAATGTTTAATACGTTTATTAGTAAACATTAACAAGCACATTATCTCATGTTTCTAGCCATGTGAATATATGATATGTTAAGCATTATATGATGTTTGTTAATGATTTATTAAATTAAAGTGTTACCCATCAAGGTTTCTTACTCATTGTGTCAATTTATTGCAGATTCGATCAGACCAGGACAAAGAGATTGAGATCCGGTACAGTATAACAGGAGCCGGAGCAGACCAGCCTCCCAATGATGTCTACATCATTGATCCTGTGACAGGGAAAATGTCTGTCACTAAACCTTTGGACAGAGAGGAGAGAGCCTCCTACCATGTAAGTGCGCCTCTTTCCAGAGTTGGCTCAAGAAGATCATTTTTGCCCTATTCAGATCCTATTTAAAGCAGAACTGGCCTCAACCTGTTTAAGAAACATGTGATCGCAAAAAGTGTTTGGTCACTTAAGCCACTTTTAAAAATGTATGAATGCCTTTACAATATAGAACAAAATAACAAAATTAAGACAATAATTTTTTTTTAGAGTTGAACATGTTCTTGTCATATCTGTGAACATGTGCAATGTGTGTGTGTGTGTGTCTGTGTGTGTGTGTGTGTGTGTGACGTTCGGTAGTGTGTGTCTCATCTGTGACGTTTGTAGATGATGTAATGAAATGGCATGACAGTCGTGCAGTACTAAAACAGTATTTTTGAAGTTTATTGCAAAATATTCAAAAGTTATTCATGGGAGTGT
>NW_015548296.1:1666309-1666818 GCF_001515605.1 Sinocyclocheilus anshuiensis | reverse complement strand
AATAAGATTGTTTTTATTATTTTATACAATGAATCATTTTGGTTGCCAATGTAAAATCTTGGTCCTGAAAGCAAAACCGATGGAGAACCACTGCTCTATATGAGCAGCAAATTGACAGTTTAAACACATCAAAGCCTCTTGTGTTTGATTATCTATAGAACTGTACTCATTGTGTCATCTTATTGCAGATTCGATCGGACCAGGACAAAGAAATTGAGATCCGGTACAGTATAACAGGAGCCGGAGCAGACCAGCCTCCCAATGACATCTACATCATTGATCCTGTGACAGGGAAAATGTCTGTCACTAAACCTTTGGACAGAGAGGAGAGAGCCTCCTACCATGTAAGTGCGCCTCTTTCCAGAGTTGGCTCAAGAAGATCATTTTTGCCCTATTCAGATCCTATTTAAAGCAGAACTGGCCTCAACCTGTTTAAGAAACATGGTCCAGTTTGCAAGAGTTTGTGGCCTTTTGCCAGTTGGAATAAAACTAGAACTGAACTGTTTTTT
>NW_015548296.1:1650649-1666087 GCF_001515605.1 Sinocyclocheilus anshuiensis | reverse complement strand
GGTGGCTGAATTTCATTGAATCACAAAATATTAAACCTATGCAAAAAAAAAAAACTAACCAAATTTTCTGAGACACCAGATGGTCTCAAGGTCATTTTTCATGCATGTATGAAGTAACTTCCTTTAAAGTTCACAGTTGTCCAAACAAAATTGGTGTTCCTTAAATTAGTACAACCAGAGAGTGTCCAAATACCTTTTGCCTTCATTTTGAACTATATATTTCATAATATTTGGAAACCTAACAAATGTCAATTTGTGAAATGTTTTGATTTAAATGTGTGCTTGTGCTATATAGATGATTAAAATAAATAGCTTTGGTTTTGACACTCAAATACATTTTGGCTTAAGTGTCTTAAATTTATATATAAACTCCAATTTTGAATGAATATTAATATCTCTTTATCTGGCTGTTCAGGGTAACTTTTAACCAGGACTCAAAGGCCTACAAACTTCGAGATCTGACTTGTTTGCGAACCTGATTGGTTCCAGAAAGTTCTAGCCATCAAAACAAGTGCAGTTGCCTTGTCAGCCTTTTTAGATATCGAAGACAAAGCTACAGACTTAGTCAACCTACTGCTTGTTAAGCAAAGTTTGCAGAAATCTTAAGATTCATACTTCATTGTGCAATTAAGTCTATTCAAACTGCTTTCAATGCATTAAAAACAAAACGTTTCGGACTTGCCGGCTGGCATCACTTGTTAAGTGTGCTTTTTTTATTTTGTTTTTGTTCCGCTATTCTGTTTATGTAGCTCTTTTCCTTATGAATAATGTGAAGAAGAAAAGCTAGAGACAAAGAAAAGAATTGCTTTGACACGTCAGGGTTTTTTTCAGTTAGTCAAACTGTCAATTAGATGAAGGTTCAGTAGCAACGTGCAGATGAGAGAGGGAGAGAAAGGGAAGGAAATAGTCTGGAAAAGACGTGTTGAATTGTCACAAGTGATGAGTATGCAACTCCCAATGCTTTAACTCAAATCAAACAGCGACCCTGCCCCCTTATGTTTCTGCCTGTCACCCCACCTCTGTCACAAGTGGACTGCCAGCAAGCCACATCTTCCCCAGACTGTCATTCACTCAGGCACTCCTAACACAATACATTGCTTTTGATTCTCACGGTTGTTCCTTACAATTGTAACTGCCACTTTATCTCAGCTCTTTCGCAGGAAGTGTCAATAGGCCCTTAGTATATATTTAGATCAGCTATAAAACGAGGTCTTCTCTGTTTGCGGCTTCTACTTTTGACTTATGGCTCTTTTTCTCTCTCACTCCGTCTTGTTTCTCTTAACACTCCGGTCCATTGAGCAGTAGATGATGTGGCACTTTGTGTCTACCTATCAGTCTAAATTACGGCTAGGCTTGTCTCACCAGGTGTGTGTGTGTGTGTGTCTGCATATCTGAATAAGTCAGCACCCACGGTGGTTAAGTTAGCTCGATGTGTGTGTATGTGAGCGCATACATTTTCTAAACTTAGTGAGCTGCCTATGGAGGCATTGTACTATAGGCTGTCCCAAAAGGTAGGTAACTTAATTATGCTGTCGCTTAAGATACCTAATTCGGGTCAGAATCAAAGGTGACACTGCATAAATCGTCTACGGAGAACGCAATCCCAGAATGCATTGCAACAAGCTTAGTGAAAAAAATATATGTAAATAAATATATAATTTCTATGTAATACATGCTACCGGTCAAAAACTATGCAGTCTTCAGTGTCACATGATCCTTCAGAAATCATTCTAGTATGCTGATTTAGTGTTCAATTATTATGAATTATTATTGGTGGTCAATTATTAATCATGGTTATTATTATCAATGTTGAAAACAGTTTTTGCTGATTTTTATTTTTCTGATATATTTTATCAGCATTTTTTGATGAATATAAACTTCAAAAGAACAGTTTACTTAATCTTTAGATCATTATAAATTCATTATTGGCAGTTTTGATTAATTGAATGTATCTTTCATTAATAAAAATACACTTTTAATGGTAATGTATCATGGTTTCCACAAATATATAATATAAAAAATATTTTAATATAGAAAACATCATTACAGTTTTTACTGTATTTTTATCAAATAAATGCAGCTTTGGTGTTTTTAAGAAACTTCTTCCAACACATTAAAAAATAATAATAAATTCCAAACATTTTACTGATAGTGTGTCTGTCTTTGTGTGTGTATTTGTGTGTATTGTTGTTGTTGTTGTTGTTATTATTATTATTATTAGTAGTAGTATTATTATTAATAATAATAATAATAATAATAGTAGTAGTAGTAATTCTGCATAATTTATAATTACATATATGTTAATACATAGAATTAGTTTAAAAATTATGATTATCTAAAATAAGCCCTGTGATTTGATTGATTGATTGATTGATTGATTGATTGATTGATTGATTGATTGATTGATTGATGTGTATGTTTTTTATTTGTATCTTGTTTTTTTACATAAAAAAAATAAGAAAAATGTAGGCAGTGAGACAACTCGGTAGATTTCAATAGGCAACAGAGCTCATGTGTATGATTTGTGTATGTGTGTAAGTGCATGTTTACAATGAGTTAGACACTGCCTGCAGTCAGTGAGTCAGGACGATAGGCGTATGAACACTGTTAAGGTTAAGTGGCCCCTCGGGTCTTGTGCAGTGGTTAGCTTATGCAGCCCCTCTGTTACTCACCATAGTGTGAATATCCACTATCTTAACTCCGGATGCTCTAGATGTCCCAGTTTTACACTCGAGGCTTTTGATGTAATGTATGAGGAGTTTGATTCAGTTAGAGCCTTCTTGAGTAGAATACAATGCTTTTTTATCAGCACATCACAAGGGCCGGAATTGGTGTCTCCAGTGCTGCAATTGAACGTAGTCATGAATTTATTACAAGGACAATCCCTCTGGAGCAGCCTGAGGTTAACAATGGTGATGGCTCATAATTAACAACAATTGTGTTTAACAATAGTGATGACTCCCTCATCACAGGAACCAAACCAACAAGCTGAGCTTTAAGTCAACATGAACTTGAAATTAACTAGATTTAATGAGAACTGGTGCGGAGAAGTGAGAACTGGTCCCTATACTAAAATGTTACCGATTTTATAAAGTCTATTGTGCTCACCAAGGCTGCATTTATATAATCAAGAAAAACAGTACTATTGTGAAATATTATTCCAATTTAAAAGCACTGTTCTCTATTTTAATATATTTTAAAATGTAATTTATTCATGTGATGTCAAAGATGAATTAGAACTTGAAATAGACTTTTTTAAACAATTTAACTCTCTATACTGTCACAAAAAGTAGCCAAAGCGTGGCTTTCTTTCTTTTTATGTGTTGGCTTTGTTGCCTTTATTTGACAGGATTGTGGAAAAGTGGCAGGAATGTGCAGGGTCAGATCTCCAACAATTCAGTCTCTTTAAACATTATGGAAGTAAAATAGATAGTAAATGCAGTTCATGTTGACATAAACCACTGCAGCTCTTGGATTTTTGATGAGCTTGGAATTTAGATTTGTGTTTGTTAAACCTACACAACAAAAATATGACTGCATTATGAATAAATTCACTTTTAAGTCCTTCTCATAGTTTCTCCATGATTTGCCCAGAACTGTTAAAACCTGTAAATAACAAACTCAGGTGTCTCATTTAAGCAAGGAAAGTTGTTTTCACTCACAGTATTGATTGTGTTTTGTTTAAAAGTGAGTCTAATGACCGCTTTGATAATATTAACGATAATGATGAAGAGGTGCTGTGGGGGTACATTAGAAAAAAAAACTGCCCTGTTCTAACAATGGCCATGGCGAATTTGCTGCAGGCATGACACTGAACCCTCTAGCTCTTTCTGTGGTTTGTAGCTTTCCCTCATTTTGTGAGTTTCCAGTAGTTTTTCTTCACTGCCCACAAGTCTCCCACCACTAGAGTGTGTTGCAGAATTTAAAAGCTGATGGCTTTGACACAGTGGCAAGAGAAGAAAATAAACAAAGGGATAAAGACCTAGAGGAGGATTCTCTGTTTCTCAGCCCATCTCTCTCTCTGTGTCGCTCTGTCTCTGTCTAGCGTTTCGGTTCTGTCAGCTAGCATGTTAATAATGCCATTAAGCCACACATTTGCAGTCTGCACGCTCTCATGGGTCGACAGATCAAAGATGCAGTGTCTCAGCCACTAACAACAGACAATCTCACACATATCTACAAGCTCACACACACACACACAGCCACCTCACCAACCCATACAGAATGCTAAGCACAGCAGCTGAGGAAACAGATTTTCCTGTTGTGCGTCTTTATTTATTTGTTTGCTTGACAGTTAGTTTTGCCCTGCACAACAAAAACCTGTCATCTCGGGCGATATTAAATGAGAGCTTTTGGTGGCAGGTGTTGTATTACCACAGAAATGCATATAGAATCTGGATATTCCCGTGTATAGCGTATGGAGCAATGCAACCCTCTTATTTGGGATGTAATTCCGGGGAGGGATTTTAGGATAATAGTTTTATTTAGTGCGTGCACATGTATTCTGTAGTGAATAAATTCAAAGAAGAGAATTTGGAGTTAATCCAGCCTTAAACCTTTCCTCTGTCCCTCTCTTTTTCGCTCTCGGTCTTTTTCTTGCGCTATCTCTTGCTCTTTTGTTTCTCGTTCCCCCCTCCCTTCCCCATCTCCCATGGGATTGTTCTATCACTAAAAAAACTATTTTGTTTTTAAGGGGATGTTTATCTGAATTAAAAAAAAAGCTTTATCTTGCCTCACATGTTTTTTTGGAGATCTAACCAAAATAGCCTTTTCCAACTCACACTCTGTTCCTCTGGAAGTCCTCTCTGAATAATAACTCATGGATTTTAGATAGGAACAACGCAATGCCTTCCCACCGGATACCGTATCTAACGTGTGAAATATGAATGCAATTTCCATTTGGTGCACACAGAGATCTTTAAAGCCTCTGAGTTTCTTAAAGCTGATTTAATATCAGCGCTGTGCTTTCCACTGAAGCATCGGCAGAGGTGAAGTTATGTGTGAATTATGAATTGTTAATTAATGTGCCTTTATTGTCATCTCATCCACAGCTCAGAGCTCATGCAGTGGATGTTAACGGGAACCAAATGGAGCCTCCTATTGATCTGTACATTTATGTCATTGACATGAATGACAACAGACCCGAGTTTAAGAACCAGGTCTACAACGGATCAGTTGCAGAAATGTCCAAACCAGGTATGTATCCACAATAAAGATCATGCTGATGATTATGCTGTGATGATGTGTTTAGTTTATCATTTTATTTTATATGCCGTCAAAGAAAAGCATAAGGTAATCATGAATTAACATAATGGTGATGTCATGATTAGTAATAATATTGGAGGCAATATTGGTGCTTTCACAATTCTGGTGATGAAAATTACTGAAATCATCGTCACCAGTGTATGACATCACTAATTTCAACATTAAGATCACTCACGACTTTGTGCGGAGGTATATTATACCATATTTATTATTATTTGTTAATAATATGCTTCTATTATTATTTGTTAATTATTTTTAATTGTGATGTGCAATTATACATTCAGATAGTTTTATTTATTATTTCACATTTTATTTTTTATAATATTCTTTGTTTATTAATTGATGCATAGGAATAATAATAATAATTATTATTATTATTGTTACTATTTTTGAGATTATTATTAGAATAATTCATTAAAATATACTGATATTATTTACATTTTAATAATGGCATTATTGCTATTATTAGTAGTAGTATTAGTATTGTTGTTGTTGTTGTTACTTACAACTTTATGCATAGGTATATTATACCATATTGTATTTATTTTATATTATATTTAATTTTATAAATACACGCACACACATATATACATAAATACATACTTTTATGTATTATTATTTATTCTATTTTTTGCACTAATAATATTAAGTATTATTTCCATATACTTCTTCCATTATTTATTATTATTTCCACATACTTCTTAATGTCGCACAAAGGTCACTTAAATGTATTTACACAGAAACACAATCAGAAAAAAAATTATATCATGCATGCTCAGAATGTTGATTATGGATGTAGGTGCACAGCAGTCAATAAACAAGATGTGTGCAGATTGTCATTTTTGAAGTTTGTAGTATGCATCAGATTCTCATCGCTATCATTCTAGTAATATAAGACAAACAACGGAATCTTACAGCATGTTTTCCCTTGATGATTTATTGAATAGCCCATGTGAATCAGCCCTTTCTGTGAATGCTTCTCTGTGCTCTTTGAACTGGATTCCCGTTGTGTCTAACAAACACAGGTTAAGTTTCTTTCTTTATTCTCCACCTCTTCGGGGTGTAAGCCGTCAGAGTCGACTCACTGAGCAGCCAAAGCATAGACTGTGAGTCAGATTGTGTCCAACTTCTGTAATGTTACGGTCCAGAAAGCTTGCCTCTGAGGACAAAACTTTAGTCTTTATTTTGTTGAGCTCTCCTCACAGAAAACTTTATTCTCAAGGGAATTCATAAACAAAGAGAAAAAAAAGAACGGCGCAATATTTTCTGTTTCCCTTCAGTAGAGCGTGGGTCTGCTCCACGCCAAACAAGCACTGTAAATTATCCATGGAAAACGGACACGATACAGGCTGTTCCATTATCCCTCTGCTGTCCATGCTGACATCCTCCATGTTTCACGTGAATTAAAAACATGAAGTTCTCGTGAAGTCGAGCTAAACCCGGCTCTGGGCTCTCATGAGACCGCAGTTAATCTCACTGCCTTGAAAATGGCAATGCCAATATTGACCGTTGATCTTCCGCGATCACAAGGATTTAATCACAGCAGATGTTTTGTATATTTTAAACGTGAATGTTGAAAGAACATGTTTATCAGTTTAACTCACCAAGGGAAGCTTAGACCAAACAGATGCTCATATCAGAGTGTCTCTGAAGTATTACAGCAGATTTTCCATCAGCTCCTGCACTACAGGCCACGTTCAAAGAGGAGCATGCAGGGAAGTGTCCTTATCGCCAGCTGCAGATGTATGTGAACTTATCAGATCAATTCAACAGAGGGATCCATCTTTAAATGATACATTACTGATTTCATTGCCAACAAAATACCTGTTTGGAGGTGTAGACACATAGAGTAATTAAATTGTGTTCGTTGCTTCCTAAACACAAGTAATCACCCAATTACTGCACATTTAGAAGACTGATCCAATTTAAGTTTAATTCAATTCGGCTGTGATTCAGACCTGGATCAAATTAAACTCTTTAGTGTGAATCCAGACATTTTTTTCCCCTCATAATTGTCGATTTATTGGCATGACTGAAAACAATACAAGAAGTAAAGTAATAATATTTTGTTCTTCCTGTCAAGTCAAGTCAGCATTTATTTTCCCTAAAAAAATGTTCTGGAGCTTATTTTTTACTTAAAACTACTTTATTTAAGTTAACTTAAAATTTAAAGCTTATCCTATTTACTTTCTTATTGCATATTTCTGGTCTTATTTTGAAAGATTAATTCCAATATTATATGACATGCACAGATTGTCTTTTATTACAAGACAAACATTGGTTATTCAATATTCTTTTAAATCAGTCTTTCTAAATAAAATCAGGACCATGAAGATTTGCATACACACACACACACACACACACACACACACACACACATATATATATACTGTATATATATATATGTGTGTGTGTAGTGCCCTACTTTTGTCTTCTTGTAATTATTTGCTCAGAAATTCATCGAATTATGATAGTAAAATGTGTTTAGATCAGATAAATTGATATTGCGGTATCCACCTTTTTCTTCCGGTAAAAATGGGCACAGCCATTTGTAAATTCTATGCGTCTAGCTTCCGGTCTCATCCACATCCAGCTATTTTTAGCTGTACAAAACAGTTCATTTTGCTGCTTGATATTGATCATTGGTGTGTCTTACCATATTATTTTAATGTATTATCTTAATTATGAACACATTGGTTTGTAGTGCAAAAAGTTTGACCGTTTACTGCACGTTGTTATTCTTCTCGTTATTTACCTATAGCGGCTAATGAACCGGAAGTCTCGCCCATAGGCTTACTTCCATGTTGAAGAAAAAGGTGGATAGATTTTGTATAAAAGTTTAGTATTCTTTGAGGAGAAACAGAATATTAACAATTCAGACTAACTAACTAACTAACTAAAAGTCTTTAGAAATAGTTTTTTTGGGAATTATCCAGCAACAGTCTATGAAGCAGTTAAGGCAGCTTTACAGTTCTCACATTCTCAGAGAAGTGTCTCAAAGTGTTCTTGTACTTTTCACAATAATTAATCCCAATTTTCACTTTTTTCCCTGTAGAAAATTTGCATGCCAAAAAGTCAGCTGCACCACCCAATGACAGTGTTTAGAAAACTCCTATTTCCAAGTTCGCAGAACTGCTGCAGCTAATTATCTTTTAAAATAATCGTTTCTCTTCTCTCTTTTTTCCTGCCATCTTCAAACTATGCTCTGTTGTTTTGCATTTTACTGGCCTCAAATTTCAACACTGATCCTGCCTCGTTTTTTTGTCAGATGTATCCTTGTTTACTTGGCTTTCTGTTCTTTTGCCTAAATAACCAATGACAAGGGGATATTTTAGCTGTCTGTTGCAGAGAAAAACAAGCGACAGCAAAAGAGCGGCACGGCTTGAAAATTCTGTTTTCACACTTCCAGCTCACACGGCCGATAAGGAAATTTGCTAACAGTGGACGATAGGATGCTACTCAACGCTCAGCCTCAGACAGCTGGCCATGGGGGTTAATTAGGCCCTGACGTCCATGCACGGGAGAGGAGAAGAGAGGGAAAAGAGAGCGCTGAGAGGAGAGAGGAATGTTTCAATCAGTTTAATGGACTTAAAGTAGGCGTCTGCCTCTGGCTCTTTTTTGCAGGAAAAGTAATTTGCCTCTTCATAGTCCTCAAAGGACCCCATATGGCTACGGCCCTGACAAAACAGATTTGCTTTGAAAGCCTCATCGTGAGGTTGGTGTGAGACAGTGCTGAGTGTAATCTGCAGTGGAAAACGGAGTGATAACAGCTTGGAGGACTGGTTTAGTCTGGCTAGCAGCTTGTCTCGGACAGACAGCCAAGTATAGAGAGCTTTTATGTCATATTTTCAATGTAAGCACTTTGTGATCTAGCCATACCGCAAGCAATTGAAAATTGGCGGCAAGATGGATTTTGCGTGTTCCAGTCTGTCTTCAAGTGGCGGGTGATTCGAAAGGAGACGTCGCTTTCAAACGAGCCGGCGCTGCAAGGGTCAGTTTCCATTCTCAGGCTGGTTACTGTATGTTAAACTTGTTAAAACTAATGACTCCCCAATTTCTTATATACCTGTGAAAGAGAGAGTCTCCCGACCAGCACACATCTAATGAAAGGAGGAATTTTGAGCTTCAGTGGTTTAAGTCGAAAAGCAATTACAGCATTGAATTAGTTTTCAAATTAAAAAGCAATTGAAAAGGCCTAGGGGTTAACTGTTTCCTGCATGGCCATCTCTCTCACTTTTACACATAAAGAGCATTTAATCCCGTTACAGAATGGCACTCATTGAAAATTGAAGGCAACAAAGTTGACATGCAACTCTTTTGTCTTCTTCATCCCTCCACATGTGCTTGCTCACTCTCTGGTTGTTCAAAAATTGATGTAGCCCTATCAGAAGAGGGCTTAATTGTTTTTCTTCTCCCTTCGCTCATTTCTTCCTTTTCCTCTTTCTCATGGGGTGTAGTGACAGATTCTGCTCTGAAACTTAATGAACTTTGAAATAGAACTCTCAGCCACAATTATCCCCTCGTAGGTGTGTTGTCACGAAATGATGGCACTATCTCCTCACAATTACAGCGAGGCCGTAGAAACCCACAAACACATGAGGTCTCGCGTGTGGCTGGACGTGCAGTCACCCCCCTCGGACCGACTTTCTGGGTCGCCGTGGCCATTAATATTAAATGACAGAAGTGACTGGAACACGGGAGCGACAGAATGACATTAACACAGAATGACAGGGTGACATTTTGCCCACGTCGCAAGGAGGTTTATCCTCCGTTTCTCTATTTGGAGGCCCTTTTACATGCAAATATAGCCGAAATCACAGCACAGCTATTGTCTTTATCTTATGTGTATTTGATTTCATCAGATGACGGCTCGATTATAAATCAGAATTTTTGTGCAGATTAACATCTTGGAAGGGAAAGTTATATGTAGTCTTAATGTGTCGCGTTTCAGTCACTACTTCATATTAATTTGGTTGTCTGACAACAGAAACAGTAAAATATATCAATGAAAGCAATTTTATTGAGAATTTAGCTGCATCAAAATACAGTATGTAGGTACAGAGAGGCAAACAAATGTAACAATAAATAATAAATGTACATTTTGCATGTTCAGAAGAAATTAGCTGCCCTGTCCTGCAAATAATGTAAACAGGCTTGTGTAAGTAAATTAATTGCTTAGTGCAAAGAAAGAGAAGTAATGGGAACCTGGTATTTCATTGTTCTTTTTTTTCATGTCTCTAATAGACATGAACAAGTTGTGAAAAAAATCTATGACCTTTGAAACATGTCTAGTCTTCATGCTCTTAAGTTTACTATGGTTTTACTAATACTAAAAACTTTGAAAAGTATTAATTTAAGGTACATTTAGAACAGATAAAAATGTGCAATTAAAAGTTGCGATTAATCACGAGTTAATTGCATGCATTTTTATCTCAAAAAGTCCTTCAAATAAAAACAAAAATACTTATGAAAAAACTAATAAAATAATAACAAAATCTTTAACAAACATTTTATAAGTAATTTCGTTTTGACTTTAACACTGCTGGCACAGCTATAGCAGGACTGGGGAATAATGAAAATAACAGAGGCAGACGGACCCTCATTATCGAGCAGATTTAGTATGGAGAGCAGAATCAGAAATGAAGATGATGAGACAGCTTAGGTGCGAAAGACCCCGGGATCAGATGTGACGTTTGGACATTGCTCTGACACAGGGAGCAGCACAAAAAGTTTGAATCACTGATCAAATAGCCACTGTTTGTGCGTGTTTGTTCTTAGCGACTCGGACAAACAAGCCCAGCTGCTTTGTGACAGAAATGGAGCGATTATGCATGCATTAGTGTTTTGATTCACGCTTGTTTACCTCTCTTCCTCTGCAGGCACTTCTGTAATGCAGGTAACGGCCTTTGACGCCGACGACAGCACCACGGCAAACGGGCTGGTGCACTATCGCATCCTGAGCCAGACGCCACACATCCCCATTCCCAACATGTTTACTATTAACGGAGCCACAGGAGAGATCAGCACCATCGCTACAGGCATCGACAGAGAGGTCAGCCACGTCTCGTACATGTAAAAGCAAGTGTGCTTCCACGAAGCTGCTGCCATCTGAGTTTCTTTCAAAGAACTGTTGATAAGTGTGTAATGTGTTTGGAGTGTAATGGGTTTGAGTGTACGAGCATGTGTGCTTGCAGAGTGTTTTTCTCAACCACCCTTTCGGTCTCTCCTGCGTTAGAATATAATTAGTTCTCAGCTATGATTTGTCTGAGCATACTTGGTGTGGATGTTCCCTAGTTTCCTGTGAGCAACATTGTGATGAGACATTCTCGCACTGTAACAAACAGCGCTTTTAGAATCAACTTAATGATCAGCCTGTACTTTGAGCTGTCTGTGACCTTTTCAAGTTGAAGAGCAGCTATCTGCCCTCCCAGAACACCCCATCAGGACAACAGTCACAGCTTCAATGGCTAGGATGCTCAGAATACTGCAAAAATCATGGCTGAATTTGAGAGTATCTGTCCTATGTAGTTTTGTGGGTAAGGAGCAGTGCGTCCCAATTCATTATTTATAGAGAAACTGTAGTAAAAGTTTTTTTTGTATTCTTTTCCGGCTAATATTACACAAACCCATGCGCTATGAAAAAATAGGTGGTTTTACAGAAGCGGTAATAATAACAGTTGTTATTAATATATTAAAATAATTTAACTTTAAAATATCTAAATTCAAATATTAAAAATAAACAAAAAAATCAAGATATAAAGTCAAGTGGTATTTCTTTCTATGTTTTTAGTGAATAACACTTTTTTAATCACAAAAAGAATTGTGTTGAATTAATGTAATATATTAAATTAATTAACCACATAACGTAATTAGGTAAATAAGTAAACATGTTTGAAAACAAGCAGCTTTGCCATATTACAGCAGAAATACTGGAAATATCTTGGCGTATCTTTGAATATTGTGTTCTACAACAGGGGGCCTTTGATTCAAATATTTGAGAAGCACTGGTCTAATGTTGTTTTGAACCCCATTGACTTATTATTTAGATAAAACAGTTCCTTAGACAGGTTTGGAAGATAAAGCTACAAAAAAAAAACTAAAACAATCCTCAAAAAAAAAAAAAAATTGTCACCTGATTTTATTTCATGCTGAAATAAAGTATGTGCTTGATTCCCATTTCATGCTCAGTGAAGGTGTGTGAATTGGGATTCAGCCTCTGAATCATTTCTGGGATTTTCTAGCTTGTCCTCTGTTTCACAACAGAGATATGTACATGCTCTGGAGTCTTGTTATACTTATTATTTCCAGCCCCACGTAGAACTAATTCAACTAATCATTGGGGTCTTCTTAGTGTCTACATTAGAATGCAGTTGACTTCATTTTGAATACATGCATGCACTCACATACCCACACAAATGAACTCTATGGGTCATGGGAACAGCTTTCCCATAACTCATCTGAGTCTCAGAGCCTGACCCTTCCCACCAGACGTGTTCCCCTTTATAACCTCTTCATTAATCCCTGTCTCTATCGCTCAAGTCCCTCTTTCTTGCACACACACATGCACACACTCTCACAAACACAAGCACACACACAGTTGTGTGCTCCTCCTTAACCTCCCTCTGCTCCACTAATGAGCAGGGTCATTCAGAGGTCCATTCAATTTATCCCAGAATGCTTAAGCGGACCTGCAGGGAAGTCTTTCAGCTTCCCCTTTATCTCTCCATCCTACGTGATCCCTTGCTTTCTCACCACACATTCCAATCTCATTCTCATTAGCATCATATTAAAATAGAAATTAAAACATTTCTAGTTGTAGTAACTGGAGACTGTTCTGCCTCTTCAGTATTAATTATGTGACAAATAGTGCTGTTGCTCAAGTATAATTGATGATGATGATGATGATGATGATGATGACAATTATTATTATTCAATTCAATTCAAGTTTATTTGTATAGCGATTTTCACAATACAAATCGTTGCAAAGCAACTTTACAGAAAATTAAGTTTCTACAATATATTTAGTAGTAGCTTATCAGTGGTGACTGTCAGTTAATGTACATATGGCAGAAATGTACAGAAAAATAAATTAAAGATGTAATCAAACAGACGATGGACACTATTAACAGCAATTATTATATGTTGCAATCAAACTTATAGGGATCTAACAGGCATGTTGTTGGTTTAGATGCAGTGATAAGTTTATTTAGCTCTTCCTGTCCTATAGTTGTAAAGCTCTGCAGTTTATCTTTGGGTGCGATGAATGAGGCTGAAGTATTAGACGCTGTAGAATCTGTATTTGTTATTGTATTTCTGATGTTATCTATTTTATCAGTGAAGAAATTCATAAAGTCATTACTATTGTGAGGGAATATTTAGATCAGGTTGCGTCTGGTTATTTGTTAATCTAGCCACTGTGCTAAATAAATTATCATCATCATCATCATCATCATCATCATCATCATAACTGCAGCTATTATCAGTTACACTTAAGTGTCAAAATTTGTGTCATAATTTGATTTAATAATAATAATAATAATTTTATTATCATAAATCACAGTATAGCTCTGGATCTATTTGTCAAGTAATTAATATTTTTTATAATAATAGTAATAATAATAATGATGATTTTAAACCATCAAAACCATTTGTTTTAACAAATTGTTATTAAATTACTTATTAAACAGTGTAAATCGCTGTTGGTGGCCTTTTTATTCAAATAAGCTACTTTGCAGTCATTGCAGTGATTTTTCAGTTTCTTAGGGGGTTTTGGCACTACAGTTCTGTTCGAGTCGTCATCATTATTCCTTTGGCATCTTGTTTCACTTGGCACATAAAGTTCTCTACCCTTCATGCCACGTTAGATGACGTTAGCTGTCATCTCAGGATTTTCTATTTTTCTCTGACAAGTTATCATAAGTCTATACCTGGAGCAGTGACTCCTGCTAATCCAATGACTAAGACAGACTGGCTGAGACGGTCTCTACAGGAGCATGAATGTGGGTCGTGGTACCTACTGCAGGCAGGTAATCTGTCCACTTCTCAGGACCAGAGAGCGACCCTCATTAATCTAACGTAGTGATTGCGCTCTCTTCCACCTGTGCACTCCAATTAGAACTACGACACACTTATGTGTTTACAAAGCCACATCGCAAATGGAACATTTTGAAGATTTTCAACATCACATTTTCTGTCAGGCAAGATGTTGTTGGATGAGACTGAAAGGAATAGTTTACCCATAAATGAAAATTCTGTCATTATTTACTGACCCTCGTGTTGTTCCAAACCCGTATGACTTTCTGTCTTCCATGACACACAAAAGGAGATGTTGGACAGTGTGTCCAGGCTTCTGTTATCCATACAGAGGTAGTGGATGGTGATTTATTCTGACAAGCTCCAAAAAAGGAGAAAAAATAAAAGTATCTCCTTTCATTTTTCATCAAAAGGAAAAAGAAAATAATACAGGTTTGGAACATGTTTGGGTAAGTGACAATAGAGGATGAGTAAATGATGACGACATTTAGTGTTTGTGTACTATACATATATATATTTAAATAAATATTGCTGTTCAGAAGTTTTTTGAGGGGGGGAGGCTTTTTTATTCCGTTTTATTATTCAGAGAGGACAGTGGAGAGATGACAGGAAAGTATTGGGTATAGAGAGAGGGGAGCAGGATCAGCATTGGACCTCGAGACGGGAATCGAACTCAGGTCACTGTGAGCACAGTTGCGCTGTATGTCGGCGCACTAACCATGAGACTATCAGCACCGACAGAAGTGTTTTTTTAATAGTTTTACTCATCAAGTATGCGTAATTGAATCAAAAGTGACAGTAAAGACATAAAAAATGGATCCTGAAAAATGTATCAAGGTTTCCACTGTTGTGTTCGTGGATGAGCCGTGGCAGCGTACAACTGATCACACAGTGTCAGTGGTGTAATGTAACGAAGTAATAATACTCCGTTACAGTACTTAAGTATTTTTTGGCAGTATCTGTACTTTACTTCACCAAATCACACACAGAGTGCACGCACATTGATTTATTAGTCTATTAAAACTCAAAATTCCAGGCATTCTAAATTGTACACAGCAAAAATGCTTCTGTATGCTTTTTATATTACCGTAATATAATTTAATATAGTTAACTTATCTCACACAAAGAGTACCGTTTTTC
>NW_015548296.1:1649070-1649322 GCF_001515605.1 Sinocyclocheilus anshuiensis | reverse complement strand
GGGCCACCTTTCTCTTTTTTTTTTTTTTTTTTTTGCTTGGTGATAATATGAGGCATCTTTCATAAACAAAATCAAACTTTTTTATGGTAGTGTAAAAAATTTTCCTCATGTTAATTATTAAAGAGGTTATGTGGAGGTTTTTACAAACGTTTCATGAGAAACTCAGCTTTAAATTGGTGACATGATAGGGCAAAACGCTTTAAGAAATGTGGAAACAGAAGTGGAAATTTTTTTTTTAAATGGACTGAGGAA
>NW_015548296.1:1640740-1648803 GCF_001515605.1 Sinocyclocheilus anshuiensis | reverse complement strand
ACTACATCCACAAAAATATTAAGCAGCACAACTGTTTTCAACATTGATAATAATAAATATGCTAATTTTGTTTCCAAATAAGCATTTTAGAATCATTTCTGAAGGATCATGTTACACAAGACTACAAATTCAGCTTTGCCATCACATGAATAGATTATGTCTTCTGAAATATGTTAAAATATAAAACAGTTATTTTAAATTAAAACAGTGGAAGTGGAGTGAATGTACAGTGCTCTTTCCACCTTCACCTACCGCGACTGAGGTGAGACCCTTGAGCAAGGCACCAAACCCCCAAAAATGACTGCCCACTGCTCCGGGTGTGTTTTCCCAGTGTGTGAAAAACGCTTTAAGAAATGTGGAAACAGAAGTGGAAATTTTTTTTTTAAATGGACTGAGGCATTGCTGTTTAATCCACTTAGTGTTTAGATTGGAGGGCTTGTATGAATATGCTCCTCCTGAACTTTCAGTGTTTTACCCAACGGGGAGTACATGGGAGATACGCAGCTGTCTACACACACATATACCCATCCTAACATTTGCCTCTCTGCATATCCATCTGTCTCCTTCACATACACATTTTGTCATCAGGAGCATAATCCTCCTTCATCAGTACCTGTCGTCTAATTGGAATATTTATGCAGTAATTAGTGGGTTGAAGAAGACTGGAGCAGTCGCTTGCATTGGTGGGAGTTCACATTCACTTTAATGTCACACACATCTGATCAGGTCTGAATACCAATTACCCTCTCACACCGAGACCCCATCACCTCCACACACCTCTTAACCTGCTCGCCATCACCTGTCTGATTACAGCAGCTAACAAGCAGCCCCTCTCCCCGTCTTTTTGCGCTGCATGCCTTTTACTGCAACTGTCATTTTGTCTTATGCCCCTCATGGCAAATATGTCCATCTTATGCACTTTACAACCAGCCATCCCCATTTCTGTCATTTTATTTGTTCTCTTTTCCCTTTAATAGCACCGCATGAATCTATAATATCAGACAGGAATTAAATGAAATTGGATGTGTGTGTTTTTTTACGAGTTTAGAAAAGACAGATTTCTGCAGAGAGCGGTTAAAATGAATAATTTATTCCCCCTCATGTCATTCCAAACCATTATGACTTACTTTTTTTCTGTGAACCACAAAAGGAGACATTTGGAAGAATGTTCACATTTCTCATTTCTGCACAGTGAAAGTGGGTGGGGACCAGAGACTGTCAGGTTCAAAAATGACAAAAAGCATTCACGAAAATAAACACTTGGGGCCAGTTTTAGTAAACGGCAAATTAGTGTTAGAGTACAATTGCATAAAAGCCAGGGCTGGGTTTTGACAACAATTTCACGATTCGATTCGACTCTCATTCACAAGCTTGCAATTCGATTTGATTACCGATTCGATTCAATATCGATTATTTTGGATACATATCAGGTACAGTACATGCCAAATTTTCTCAAGAAAAAAAAAATCAACTAATGCTGTAAAATATACATGAGAGTCAGTTGGTACTACATTACTATACTATTTAAGGGTAAAATTGACTGATTTGTAGTACAACTGATAAAGTTACACTTAATGAAGTTTTTAAAATAATAAAGTTACAATTACATAATAATATTTCTACTTCAATTCGTTTTTTTAAATATAAACATTTAAATGGTGGCTGTCATAAAAACTTGATGGATTTATTCAAACATAAACATTGAAGAACAGTAAAAAATGATAATGTATATGTTATATGGTGCATACATTTAGCAAAATGCCCCTCTCTACAGTTTATTTTTCTATCTGACTAATGAGTTTATGGTCACCGAATATGTTTTTCTGAGGTAAATGTGACGTTAGGTGACATTGTTTACAAGCCGTTATATTGACGTCTTTGCACGTCTGAAACACTGATTGAGCGATTACATGAGATATTGCGATTTATTGGATGGGAGGTGCCCTTCAATGTTCCGTCCATTAACTGAAAGAAAAAAAAAACAGGCTAGAACAATTGATTCTTGGGATTTAAGAATCAATATCGTTCTGTAAAAATGAGAATTGATTAAAATCGAGATATCGATATTTTTTACCCAGCCCTAATAAAAGCACAGATGGGAGGGGAAAATTCTACGGGTGATTTACTGACAATGATTTACTGACCGCACGTTAAAAGAACACAGACGCAGCCAGATCATTTCCATAATGACCAGCGCAATCTACCAAGAGCAGTGCAAATTACCGCATGCTTTTTTTGGGCGTATAATATTAACACAAATACCAGTAATTTGACGAGCACAAACGTTAGTAAATCACATTGCGTGATTCATTTTAATATTATCCACCCATAAATTTTGCATCTGAAAGGGAAACTCCTACAAATGCATATTCAATGAGATCAGGCACAAAATTTAGTGTGACCCTGCCTTTTCAGCACTAATTCTTCACTGCGCATCTTTAGTAAATCTTGACAGTACTATTTTAACGCCAAAAGACGGTTTGCGCTGTAGCAAGCTGTTGGTAAATCTGGCCCTTGACATTTGAAAAAAAAAAAACGTTTTAAATTTTGATCACAATTTTTATTAGAAAAAACAGGCTGAAATGTACTTGGAAAAGAGTAGTGGTCAACTGATATGTGACCAGGGCTGATACATCTGTCATTATTTTAATTATTGGCATTAGCCGATACGTTTTTCTGCTTGGCTGATAAGAAGCAGGACTTTTATTTTGACTGTACAGAGGATGCCAGCACAGATGAACAACAGCTACCATTCTCCGTCTTCATTAGTTTATGGTATCGGTCATTGACCACTCTGCTCCCTTCGATATCGGCATTGGCCATTAAAATATCGGTCCACCACTAGAAAGAGCAGCTTGGACAATCTGTTATAAACATCTCCTTTTGTGTTTTACAAAAGAAAGTCAGTCATCAATTTCAAAAGACACGAGGATGAGTTAATGATGACAGAGTTTGAATTTATACATGAATGATCCCTTTAAATCCCATGGTGCTTTTCAACCAAATGTAGCATAAATGTTCATTTCATTTATCTTATTGATGTATCACAGTGTTTGGTCACGGATTTGAATCACATAAAATCAAAGCGCTTAAAAGTTCTGCAGTGGCAGTGCTGTGTCTTTTGTCTGTGTGTGTTAAAAGCCCTGCATGTCTGTCTGTGCAGCTCTGTGAATCTGTTCGAGCCAGATTGTCCAGGCTGTTGCTTTTCATTACCTGTCTCTTGTCTCTGCCAGAGGCCATGTGGTCTGTGTGCATGCGTGTGTGTGTGTGCGCGCTTGCCTAGTTGTGTCAGGTCTGGGTTAGAACGTGTCCACTCTGCCGCACCTCATTAGGAAATCGATCGGTGTGAAGTGTGGGCTCTGCGCGTGAGTGTGTGTGTGTGTGTGTGTGTGTGTGTGTGTGTGTGTGTGTGTGTGCGCTTACCTTGTTGTGTCAGGTCTGGGTTAGAACGTGTCCACTCTGCCGCGCCTGATTAGGGAATCGATCGGTGTGAAGTACATGTGCGTGTGTCCCAGTCATTCCCAGATGATCCAAAGCTTCCTGCATGTGAGAGATGAGGAGAATCATAACTTCTGGTTGCACTCTCTCCACTATCATCTTCTCCACCGTCACTTTCCTCCTCTCCTTCCCCTTATCACCTCTCCTATTCCCTTCTCTCCCGAGGGAACGAGCGAGGTGTCGGGGAGAAGTGAGGTCAGGGCCCGTTGGGCTGTGAAATGCTCCTCCTAACAGTTGACTCAAGCATGTGAGAGTCTGAAACTCGGCTCTCGCTGGATCTGCTCTCAAGTCGCCGAGATTCTGCCAGTTGTCCTGAGGTGTAATCGTTTTACATTCTCTTCAGGACTGGAAATGTGTTTAAGCTCATCTCTTAGCGTCACGTTCTCCATCCCCGCAGCCGGCGCTGTATGAAAAGTGTGCGAGATTAATTACACACTGATTTGTTTCTCTTGTTCTCTGCAGAGCATAACCAGAGGAGACAGTATTGATATTTCATTATGGTGTTAATAAAGGTCAGCCGCTATTGAGTTCTCATTAATAGAGCCGAACTGGGCAATATTAACGAGAAGACGCAGGTTTTAATGACTTCTCAGTGTGTGTCTGCAGTACTCTGTGGTTCTTTAAGTGCTTTAAAACCGTGAGCGCTCCTCTGAAGAGTCCCTGACCTGCCTCTTAAATACAGCTACCTGAGGGAGAGGGAAATATGGATGGGAAGACAAAAAGATTCTGAAAGACTTGTCCAGTCAGTCAGTTAATTAACAAACAGTTTTTGAATGAAGGTTCCCGCTAAGGAAACTGGTTTCAGACAGGCTTCCAGGCATCATAAGGTCACGTCCATTGAGCTAGAACAAATGCAAGTGAGCTTTAGAGATAACCAAATGAATATTTATTGACTACAGTGCATATTTCCTATTAGAAATGGAATCAGAAGTTTAAAAAAAATAGACATTAATGAATTAATTTACTTTGAAACTTCCACCAACAGCTGAATATCAGAGAATTGTCCAATATCGAGAAGGATACATGCTACTCTCAACATTTTTTAATAAATTGATGTTCAACAAGGATACATTAAAGGGACAGTTCACCCCAAAATTAAAAATTCTGTCATTAATTACTCACCCTCATTCCAAACCCATAAGACCTTCGTTTATCTTTGGAACACAGATTAATATATTTTTGATTAAATCCGAGTAAGGACATTATTAAATTACTTGTTAAAATATGGTTGAACCACTGATGTCACATGGACTATTTTCACAATGTCTTTACTAGTCTGGGCCTGGGATCATTTCAGTTGACAGTGACAATGTGTTTCAATCACAGAATTTTCATTTTTGGGTAAACTATCCCTTTAAATTGATCGAAAGTGGCAATAAAGACATTTATAACGTTACAAAAAAATTATATTTTAAATAAATGCTGTTTGTTTTGAACTTTCTATTCATCAAAGAATCCTAGAAAAAACACAGTTTACACAAAATTGTTAAGCAACTATTTAACTATTTTATTAGCATTGATAATAATAAAAAAAAAATTCTAAAGTTACAAATCAACATAGAGCAATTTCTGATATGTCATGTGACTCTGAAGACTGGAGTAATTGGCTGCTGTGCATTCAGCTTTGCCATCACAGGAATAAATTAATTTTAAAATATATTAATAAAACTTTTATTTTCAATTGCAACATTATTTCACAATATTTCTGTATTTTTAGTGTATTTTTGGTCAGATAAAAAAAATCATTAAATGTTAGGCACAATATATATATTTTTTTCTTGTGAAGGATACACACATGTATGAATCTGGCTTTAGAAGCATAATTATGCTGCTAATTATGCACAATACACATCTGCTAAACCAAAAGGAAGCCATCAAAGTAAAACCATCAAGATCTCCAGCAAGCTCTTGCGAGGGTATTCGTAGCTTCACAGTAGCAGTCAGCCACCTCCCTACAAGACACCCGTCCCCAGACCATTCTCAGTGGAACGCTGACTTGTCCTTGACTCCCCCCACTTCCTGTCTGCAACAACAGAAGGCTTTTGGCCAACTGGATTAATACGGCTGGAGCTGAAAGAGGTAGAGGAGAGGCTTTGGCTCAGGCTCAGCTCTCTGTCTCCTCCCAGTGTGGACTAACTGGAGTCAGATTCACCTGAGCATGGACAGGGGAACAGTTTCAGATCTGTGCACAAAGGAACATTGGCCATGCAACAACAAACACTTCAATGTGTGTGTGCGCACATGTTTCTATCCATCTGTTGCCCTCGCAACCCCTGCTTTTCATCCGTGGTTACAAACAGGCTGGTTCATGTCCGTTGATGAAGAGTTGTTTTTGCGCACTGATTATCTGTGTGTGTATGCGTGTGGGTGTGTGTCTTTCCATAAATAGTGAGTGACAAAGTATCAAAGCAAAACAAAGCTCACTGTATCCTCTTGTCCTAATTAACAGAAAAGCCTGCATGCAAGCAGACAGACAGACAGACGTATCCACAGACAAACACAAAGAGCCGCCATTTCCCAAATATACACAGTCTCAAAGTCTTTGTAAGACGGCTTTATTCAGGCTTAGATGCCAAACTTCTGGACCGCTCGGCTGTTCCATCACAGAAAATGGATGAATAAGGTTTGTAGTCATACTTTAGGGAAAACACTAACTTTTGGTACTAGTAGTAATACCATGGTATTTGGGAGCAGTGTTGATATTGTTAACAAAAACTAAGACTATTCACATTTGTTTTTGTTCATTAAAATAATGCTGAAATAAATAAAAACTACATTATTAAAACTAAAATTAAATCTGAAAATATATAGACTCAAAATAGACTCAAGGTCCATTAGCAGAACAATAAAACAGACATTACAAAATGCAAAACAGTACAATACACTTAAAAAAGACATTGTATATATTACAATTTACTATATTATTTTGATATAACCTAGTAATTATTCAGTAACAATTTTTAATCTGCCATCTGATATCATTTCTGTACAGTCATTCCCAGAAGTGAAGTTAAATATAACACATTTTTTGTGTCGGGAAAAAGAAAAGGAGGGGAAAAAAAACATAATTAATATTTTTTATTATTATTGTTTTAATTGTAACTGTATAAAATATGTGGTAAATCCTCATTTACTAAGTCCTGATTTGCATGTGTGATGTGTTGATTAAAATGGCCATGTTCTGTTGTGTTTCAGAAAGTGTCTCAATACACCATTATAGTCCAGGCCACCGATATGGAGGGCAGCCTGAACTTCGGCCTGTCCAACACTGCCACGGCCCTCATAAGCATCACTGACATCAACGATAACCCTCCGGAGCTGGACTCAAAAACAGTGAGTACCCTACAACTTACATTTACATACCATAAAATGTGTTCTAATATCTACGTAGGCAACATTTTAACATATCATAGGTGTGCTACATGCACAAAAACTCTCTGAAAAGGATGCAATTAAAAGTGAAGATTGCAAATCAACTATATTTCATTCCGTACTGAAAAGTTTCTTTTAAAGGGGTCATCGGATGCCCATTTTCCACAAGTTGATATGATTCTTTAGGGTCTTAATGAAAAGTCTATAACATACTTTGGTTAAACATACCTGGCAATAAAGCTCATTCTGATTCTGATTCTTCTTCTTCTTCTAAAATTTAACTCATTAATTTACAACTACATGTCAACTAACTCTCATTAATTTACAACTACATGTCAACTAACTGTCATTAATTTACAACTACGTCAACTAACTCATTAATTTACAACTACATGTCAACTATCTCTCATTAATTTACAACTACATGTCATCTAACTCTCATTAGAGTATTAGTAGGCTTAGGTTAAGGTTAGGGTTGGTAGAATGTTGACGTACTTGCAGAGTTACTTATAGTCAGTTTGTCTGTTGGGGAACCATGAAAATAATCAAACTGATATTACATTAAAAATAGTTATAATATATAATATATATATAATATATAATATAGACATATAAGCAAATATGTCTTATTACACATTCATCTGATCTGATATCTGACACAAATAAGTAAATATTATAAAACATTAAAACTGTTCTTATGAATATTCATAAGATGATATAACATATTATAAGGGCTTTTATAATGCATTATGCATTCATTATAATGCCTTACGAATACCCTTATAATGTATTATAAATATGGGCTTCATAGAAAGTGTTACCAAATTTCTCAATGGTAGTGTAAAAAACACCCTTTTTACCCTGCCAAAATCAGCTGTTTTCAGCACGCCGTTCTGGTCCATGTTGCTTTAAATGCTAATTAGCTCTGCTGACCCCACCCCTCTCTTCCGTGGGGTGACGAGCAGACTGTAAACTTCAGCCCGAACTTCGCACGAACTTAAACGGATTTAGGCAGATCGGGGATCGGCGCATTCCTTTCAAAAACGAATGTAATGTAAATCCTCTACGTCTTCAGCGGCTCAGATGTCGGGAGTAAATGGCGACTGCTGTGTTCATTATTACATTCAGCAACAAAACACCTCAATCGCTTAATCGGAGACATTCTTGTCTTCCCCTGCACCGGAGACAACACA
>NW_015548296.1:1608274-1640411 GCF_001515605.1 Sinocyclocheilus anshuiensis | reverse complement strand
AATATTTTATATCATCTTATAAATAATCATAACAACAATTATAATACATTATAATGCTTACGCATTTGTGGTTAAGAATATGATTATTTATAACACACAATGAACACCATACAAAATCTATTTTTACATTTATAATGGACTATCTCTGTGTACACACACTTCCAACACACATTTATGTTCAAACAACAACAAAAGTGAATTTTGCATCCGATGACCCCTTTAAAAATATTGTTGTGTAGGGTCAAAAAATTATCTAGATATTACCATATTTCCCAAGTTGATTTATTACATAAATAATTGAAAGCATTTTTGTATTACAGGTTTTCTGAAATGTTATGTTTAAATATGAGGCGGTATCTAATTAAATATGCACTAATTTGCATACTTTTCAGAACAGAAATCTGAACACTGGATAAAGCCAGATTCAAAATTCTTGTTTCATTTTGTTGAGGGGATTTTGGAAATCTTTCATCACTCCATAAATCAGGAAATGCTGTCTACAGCAAAAACAATACATTTTCACCATGTTTCTAGGAATTAAATTTTGTTAAAGAAAACAAATGTATAAACAAAACTCTGTAAAAAAAATTTAAAATATAGATAGAAATAAAATTGTAAAATTTGCTGCAGGCAAGTTCTGCTGAAGTTCTACACATTTTGAGAAACAGCTTTTAAAGGTATGTATTAAAATTGAAATCTACAGACATAAATAGATAAAGGTCAATAAAATTAACACTTAAAGTGTATTTTGGATATTTTCTTCCCACTAGTCTGAAACATTTATGAAAAGCCAAACAGCTTTTAACCCAAAATCTCAAAACTGACCAGTGCATGAAAAAACATGTTTTTGCCTGTAATGTCTTGCCTATAGCATTATTTTACCCAATATTTGTATTTGTATGCTTATAAGAGTATCATTCTGCTAACATCAAATTCTATAAAAAATAATTGCAATTGTAAGCCAGATTTCCATTTGTATGGCACTGATAGTTGCTGCTCATGTAGAGTGCTCCAGATCAGTATGTCAGAGGTGCCATGACGGTTAGGACGCTGCCTTCTAAGATTAGGTTTTGGAACAGAGCTCTGCCTGTTTGGACGCATCCACTCCTCTCATTACCTCGATTTCTGAATTCGAACAGTGTCTTGATACTCATTTAATTCACACAATACTGTCTGACAGCTGGAGGAACTACAGGAGCTGTGAAACAAAGAGAGATTCACTAAGAGCGATGAATTCTGGGAGGTGATGAGAGGGAATGAGAGAGATGTGTGATCAGGTGCTCTCTCTCTCTCTCTCTCTCTCTCTCTCTCTCTCTCCTGTCCTAGTGCCAGTTTTGCCCCTTAGGTGACTGTAGTTTCTCTTCAGGCATCTGGCGTCAATCCTCTCTCATCCACTCTTTTTTTTTCTCCTTTCTCTTTCCGTACATCCTCCATCTCCTGTTTTCTTTATCTCTGTATCTCTACACCTCTCTTCCCACATTTACCAGTGTTTGTTTCTGTCAGCCTTCATCTCTGTCTCTGTCTCTCCTTCCTTCTTCGCTTAGCCATTTATCTCCTTCCCTCGATCCTTCTCTCTGGCTTTCGGTATCTATCTCTCCGTTTCCATTTATTTCCTGCTATCTGCCATCCCTCTTTTATCGCTCTCTCGCAGCGCTCATCTCTGGTGCCCTTGCGTTCTCTCTCTCATTAAGTAATATCCCCGGGCCTCTGCCACGCCGTCTGATGCTGAAGCATTCTGAATTATTTTGCACATTTTTTTCTACCTGTAATATTTATTTGAAGGCCAAACGATAGTTAGTGAATCAGTATGACATCTATCATCTGGCATCAGACGGTCTTGCTCTTCATTTTAATTGGTGTCATTTTATTCTCAAATGTTGTTTTTGAGGACTAGATGCTTGTGGACAGGTCTGACAGGGGTATAGACGCCCATAGTGGATGCCTCAAGGATTTACAGGGTCAAGGTCAAAGGTTCTCCCTGGGGTCATGGCCCAATGCCCCTCGCTTGAGCCAGAGCTGATGCTGCTTAGAGGAATGTTTATTTTGTTCATTTTCGAAACACAAAGGAAGGAAAATTAGAGATTTCTGTCACACCATTGAAAGTCCATGTAACCAAAACTTTTATTTTAAGCATACTTACACATATTAAAAGCATACTTACACATACAATTCACTGCAGTTTTAAGCTGTAATAAACATTATTAAAACACCAACAACTTTTATTCCAGCTCAAAGACTTAGAAGTAAGCTAAAATGGCATGGCAAGGTTTCAGTTACATTTTTGTCTCATGTTTGCTTTTGTTAACATTGATTAGGTTTGGAGAGGGTTTAGTGTAGGTGGTCCGTTATTTTCAAACTTTTAGTGCCACTCACCATTTCATTTCCAAACTGCCATGATACATACAACAGCCAATGTGATAAAAATGTTTCCAGATTTATGTTAATATTTTCCAAATTGAAATGAATGCACTTTTAGCACCACTTACTGGACATTTCACTTTGAAACTGTCGTGAAAAATGAAGAAGCAATGTAATATCAATTTGCGACATGCACATATCTCCAATGAGCCTGGGTTGGGATTACTCTTTCACGGTGTGTGTGTGTGTGTGTGTGTGTGTGTGTGTGACAAAAAGGATTAGACAATATTAAAAAATATCTTCAATTGTGTTCCAAAGATGGAAAAAAAAACTCTTATGGGTTTGGAATGACACGAGGGTGAGTACTGTCAATGGTGACAATTTTTATTTTTGGGTGAACTATCCCTTTAAGTGCAAGTAGAAGTTCAAAACTTGTTCGATTGACAGTTATTTTTAGAGGGAAAAGGATAATACTTAACATAAATTTGAAAGTTGTTTAATGAGTATTCACAGCGAACAGCTTCAGATAGCTGCCGCAGCTGCTGTTTTCATCAAACGTGAAGAGAGATCACACAATCACAGATTTTTAAGGGTGCTGACAGCTCAGTTAATTGCAGATTTAAAATAGGGTCTATCATCGCTTATGGTCCAGAATGAGATGGAGAGTTGGGATGTAGGGACTTAGGACAGACCTCCATCCATCTTTTCTGTGACACCTCCCCTATGTAATACAAACTAAGACTCTCTCATCCGTGCATTAGACACTTTCTCTGTCTGAATGAACAGTGAGGGCAAAACAGAGCGAAACTGAAAGCAAAACTAAAATCAAATGAACTCATTGCTCATCCACCCACTTGATTACTCTTGATACTTTCTGAAATTGTCAAGTTTCGAAAGTTTTTTTTCCTCCATGCAGGCTAGAGTGCTCTGGCGCACACGTCCTTCTCCATCGCAGCGTCCGTAATTATACAGTGCAGCAGAAGAACAACTCCAGCATTTGGGTTGTCTTGTCTTAGCTCAATGCGTATGACGGGTCCTAACAGAGCAAGTTAACCCAGATGACACCAGCAATTAAGTCCCACACTCGGCACATGCTCTCGCTCCCAATAACAAACACTTGTGTCACATATCACTGAGCCGAGAGAAAATTACCCACAACTGGTTTATGGCGTGCTCGCACGACCTGACACTTGCAAGAGGTTTGTTGATTCAGTCAGCGGTTTGTGAAAGACTTGCTGAATCTGTTTTTTAGGAATAGTAGGCCTACACTTGGAAGAAAGAGAACGAGCAAAACTATCAAACACCTTGATGGTGGAGCACAGACAGCAAATTGACTTGCTCGTAAGCGTATGAAATTCTTCACCACGTGCGTTGCTAGTTAAACGCAGACAAACATTTAATTAAAGTAAAGCTTTAAAGCTGAGATTATGAACGTCGGAATCAACTTCTCATCGACGCTTTATGGCTATAGGCCGTGGAATTGGGCTTGCGCTTCTTCCAATTGCGTGCTTGTGACAAACGCAGATGCACACTGAAGCACATACGCACCATCTTTCGAGCAGAATTCATGAGTTATGTGCTAGAACTAATTTGTTTTGTTTTTCATCCATCCTCTCTCGCTCTCTCATTCACCCACACAGACTGAGTTCGAAGCAGGGTAGAAATGCTCTGTGATTATTTGCATTTGACAGAGGCATGAAGCAGTATACATCTTGCCGTAGGAGACCCTCAGAAACGTAAGCAAGCTAATTAAGCAAAATTGCTTGAGGGGGTGTAAACCTAGCAGATATATCGCTTCCAATTTGAAGACAGCCGTATGTTTTATTCATGTAAAAACCGCATGAATATGGAAAGAGCCATCGCTTCTGGAGAGTGAAGCAAAATAGTACTGCGTTTTAAGATATAACTGATCGCTCTCTGTTTTGAAGCACCATGATGACTGTAATGGCAATTATAATGATGATGAAGATGATGGTGGTTTAGAAGAAGATGATGAACACAGTGGACCTGAGAGTTCGTCGCCATGGGAAGTAGCATACCACAGGCTTTATCGTCAGTGCGAGGCACTAATGTTTATGTGCTGCGATGGTATGGATCTGTTTTCTTTAGAATGCCATAAAATCACGTCTCTGTAGTCGTGTTTTTCATCTCAATTTTTGTTTTGTCTCTATTTTTACTTTTATATACTCTCTAAATATCTCACCGCAAATGCTAGTTCTGTTTGTTTATTTATATTTTTTACAGAAGCCCAAGAATACATTTATAAGCATCAACATTTTTGATATTATTGTGATTAGGTATAATCATTCAACAAGTATATCACAAATACATTGATTTAGGGTTGTTTTACTGTAACTTTTTAAGTCAAAAGAAAGTACAACTCTGCAAAATGTGCTTTAGGGCTTCTGTGATTATTTATTTAAGTAAAAATGGGAAAAAAATAAACAAACCATAGAAACTTTATGTTTTATATGGTTTATTCTTTCTTTATTTATTTTTTCTTTGATACTGAGCTGTTTACAAAAATTCAAATGTAAACTCTTGACTGAAGTGAGATTTAAAAATAAAATAATATTGGGCATCACCCTCAGCCTGTCATTAAATATAAATAGTGTTACTAGTAATGAATATCTTTAGCTCTTCCAACTGACTTGAATGGAAGTGTACTGAATATTGATGAAAGACGTAAATCCATTATTCCTCTAATTAATTCATTGATGTCACAGATCATTTCTGCCTTTAAGTACAATCAAACTAGCACATCTAATATGGTGCCTATGAGATACTCACGTTTTTTTAATGAGTTATTTCTTTACATATATTTTAAAAGAATGTGGCTCCAATGTTGCCCTTGGTTCCAAAACACCAAGGGAAAGGAAGAAAAAATTATTTTCTTTGTCTATCCTCTGAATTTCTTCCAACTTCCCGCCGCAATAATCCACAAATCATAAACAAGTATTGCTTTCCTTCCCTATTCTTTTTAACAGCACGCACACACATGTACCATGCCTTCACATACACACATACACACAATTTCAAAATATTATTGAACTAGCCTCCAGATAATTTTTTTTTTATCTAACTGGAAGCAGTAGCCTATAGAGAAAGCATACTCTGATTTTGCACAGATCAATCAGTCACTCAATCATGTGTTCTACTGTCCTGTCCTCTACTGGTCTCTTGCACCCCATCCTGGAAGGGACACAGCACATTTGTTTGATCTCAACAGAGTGTTTTTCTGCTTATCAGTAAATGCAGCTGTGCATTCCAGACAGCGTGCAGTCGGAGAGACGGGACGGCCCTGTGATGTTTTCATCACTACAGCCAGTAGATATTACTGTCTCTCTATCATTCTCTCCTTTTGACGATTTCAACCAATAAACCATGAAAATAAACCACCATTTACTCTTTTTTAAGTATCTGGTGTATATGTAAGCATCTTTGCCAGTGTTGGGGAGTTACTAAGTATATAATAAAAAATAAAAAACGATAATTAATTTTTTTTTTTTTATCAACACTTAATAAGCTACTTTTTCCAATGAGTAGCATTTGTAATCAAACAAACTCAGGCATGAATCAAACCCACTCCTATAACATGTTCATTAGGTTCATTTGGATTATTCAGTTAAATGAACAGTTAAAAAATTCATAGCTTTTGTCAGAGTCGATAGCCTTGTGGGCAGTGTGCTACGGGCATCCCAAGTTCGAATCCCAACTCAAGGACCTTTCCCGATCCCGCCCCCCTCTCTCTCTCTCACTTCCCGTCAGCGCTGATCTGTCCTATCGTAATAAAGGCAAAAAAAACAAAAATAAATCTTAAAAAAAAAAATCTAAGCTTTTTACACCATTTTAGAAATTATGAAGTTTATTAGTTGCATTGGTTGTAAATGTATTGTTAATATGGTAGGAAATAAAATAAACTTTATTTTAAAGTTTCTTTTTTTAGTAGCTTGATGTGTAGCTAATTTCTTAAGAATATATAGTTTGCTTGTTAGTGGATTGTAGTGAAGCTAACTTTTTAACTACCTACTTTAAAAATAACTTAGTCCTTATTAGTATAGCAGCTTTTGTTAGTATCTGGTAGTGTAGCAACTATTTTTCCATGTATTTAACTACTTTAAAAATAGCTAATTAGTCCTTATTAGTATTGTAGCTTTCATAAGTAGTTTGTAGTGTAATAAATTACTTTTTCAAGTAGCTAAATACTTTAAGAATAGCTATTGTATAGTTAATGTAAGTACTCTTACGAAAATTAACCATGGTTGTACTACAAATAAAAAAAAAAAGCAGTTAAACCATGGTAACCACAAATTAACCATGGTTTTGCTATACTAACCAGTTTAACAATGGTATTTGTAGTAAAACTGTGGTTATACAAATGGCACTCAATTCACCAAAAAAACATGGTTACTACATTTTTACTATAAAAAAAAACCTTGATTAATTTTCGTTAGGGTTGTTAGCATGTTTACAGCTTTTAGCATTTTGGCTAGTTTTGTCGTTACTTTAAGAATACCTTGTTAGTCCGTATTAGTATAGTAGCTTTTGTTAGTATCTTGTGCACTACTTTTCAAGTAGCGAACTATTTTATGAATATCTAATTAGTTTGTGTTTGCTTGTTAGTAGCTGTTAGTGTTGCTAATTTTATTTTGCTAACTACTCTTAGTATAGCTTTGTGATGAGTGGAGCGGGGCCGAGAGCCGTGGGAACGGAGCGAGGCCGGTGGAGTAATTGATGAGTGACACCTGCACCACTCACCGGTCTCGAGTCTCACTGTCGTCACTCCTCCTTTTTATTCTTCTCGCTCCGTTCCCATGGCTCTCGGCCCCGCCCCACTCGTCACAAGCTTATTAGTCATAATTAGTATAGTAGCTTTCATTAGTACCTTGTAGTGTGGCAAAATACATTATCAAGTAGCTAACTACTTTAAGAATAGCTAATTAGTTCATATTAGTATAGTAGCTGTTGTTAGTAGCTTGTAGTGTACCTGACTTTTTAGAGTAGCTCTAAAGCTTTAATACTTTAAATAATGAGTAGCTTTAATCTTAAGAAGCTACACTTAAAAGTAAATAGCCTCCACTGCAGCACAGGTCTGAGCATGTAGCAGTGTGTATTTGGCTGTAGTGTCTGCTGCATAGTGATGCCATTACTGTAAACAGCATCTGGCGGACACACTTCATAACCCCTTTAAACAGCAGATTACTGAGCTGTAATGAGCTTGTGTTTGTGTGCTACAGCTTGCCGCACATTTGCACCTTGGGCTGTGGGTATAGCTAGAGTGTGATATTCTTTCAAGAGCCATGTGTAACAAATGAGAACCAAAACTTACCCCTAACACTGTCTGTAATGCTACCTTGAACTATTGCTATATTCGGAAGCCATCCCAAAAAAGCTGACCAGTCCAAGAACAAAGCCCTCAAGGAACTGTTTGGTAATAACCCATGAACCATTACCATTGTGCCTTGAGCAGGACACTGAACTGTAGGTTCCTTCAAGTCAATTGTCCCTGTAATAGATTGGCCCTAATTATTCCCAAGTATTTGGTATCCTAATATGTATGAATTCCATTGCAGTAGAAACTAATTTTTTATTTATTTTTTATTTTTTTGGTAATTTTTGCAATTAACTTTCGAATCAGTTGGTCCAATTTTGTAGTGAGTGTTTGAATTTTTTAAGATTTTGTGTTTGTGCATTTTTCACTGTCTGAATACATTTTGAAGTTTATGGTATGCTTAAAAAACTTATGTTTGTTTTAAAAGTATTTTAGCATCTCATTTTATGTGTTTCTTCTCTTGCTCTTAGTTCCTAGGAGAGGTCCCAGAGAATGCTGTGGGTGTGGTTGTGGCCAATTTGACAGTCAGAGACAAGGACCAGCCTCATACACCAAATTGGAACGCCGTCTATAGGATTACAGGAGGAGATGCGATGGGCCATTTCGCTATACGCACTGATGAAGTCACCAATGACGGCAAGGTCATAGTGGTTAAGGTAGGTGTATCCAGTTGGTTACATTGTCAAACATTGTTCGTGGTTCTCAGACTGCTGATCTTTTGATTTTTAACTCTGCATACTCAAACATTCAACACTCTCATCCACTGTACAGTATTTCCTCTGTCTTCAGACACGGAACAGCTTTACCTGGAATTAGCTTTAGAAAAGCATCATTTCCACTTAGAAATTAATGAGAAATCTAAAAACAATTCCTCAGCATATCTCAGTACTATTCATATTAAAACCTTTTCAATTTAACGAATGGTAAAAAATAATACTTTAAACTGCTAAAACAATGGTAATGGAAGAAGCAGGAGATTGCAACCCAACACAGGTAAATAGTTCACAGATAAATTGAAAAAAATAAAAAACAAAATAAGAAATCTATGATGCGTAATCTTTTATCTTTCCCCCCAGTTTTGTAGCCTTTACTGCTCCAATATTAAAGTGTTTGGCCATTTGCATGGTGTGTGTGAGAGAGAGCAATAGAAGCCTTCGGCAAAAATGTATTTCAGTCTTTTTGGAAGTGTTACACAGCTTTCATGGTCACATGCATTTCGGCACACCACATTTCTACCCACGGAACAGCTGGTCCTCTCACGCTCATCTCCTCGTCAACTCCTTCTAACCTTTACTCTAGGGTTCACTTCATCTCCAAACTGAAGTCACTTTCTGTTCCTCTTCTTACACTTTTGGAGTCTCATTCAACCTGACAGTGAAGAGTTAGTTTAATGTCTTATTGAAATGGGTTTTGCTGTTTCATTGAATGGTTTAATTGAATCAAAAAAGCATTGAATCAGAGCACAATCAAGTTGTTTGAAATCTGAAGGAACTTTTGTGTTTGTGTGCATATGTGTAGCCGGTCGACTATGAGAGGAATGATGCCTTCACGCTGATGGTGGTGGTGTCGAACCAAGCTCACCTGGCCAGCGGGATCCCCTCCTCGCCGTCCTCCTCTGCTGCTGTTTCCATCAAAGTACTGGATGTCAACGAGGCTCCCGTCTTTCCTTCCAACCCTAAAATCATCCGTTTTGAAGAGGGAGTGCCTGCTGACACCACCCTCGCTACTTTTGCGGCACTGGATCCAGACCGCTTCATCCAGCAGACTATCAGGTAGAGAGGAATGACAGCAGGTGCTTTTGTCTGTCTGTTGGAAACTCGGAATGTCAATCTTTCTGAGTGACCGTAAATGTCAATCATTTATGTTCTTACTCACTCAAACACACACATAGGTTATTGACAGTGTGTCTACAATGATAAAAAGGGAAAAAAAATTAAGTTTACTCCAAAGATGACAGGTTATTATTAATATTCACTTAATTTTCAAGTTGTTTTTATACATTTTTTTTATAATATTTATACCTTTTTCAGTCAAAAAGTCTGATTAAAAAACTCAATGTCAAGTGATGTAACCATTAAGTAAAATGTCATACATTTTTCTTACACACTAAATGCACTTCAGCATAGGCTATATATCCTAATCATTCTTTAAAAAAAAAAAAAAAGATTCAAAATGTCTTTTTTTTTGTTTTCATATTTTTTGTCATGATAATAACGACCTCAGGAGTCCACTCTGTTATATAATTTCCTATTTTATGGCTTTCTACATGATTATTACACCACACAGAGTTTTTAAAACATTAACAGTGTTTTAAATAATAATAATAATGTTGTTTTTTAGGTTGTTAGGTTTTTATTTTTTGCAGTTACAGTTTATTAAGCCCTACAAAAAAATCTAAATGTATTTTTATTCACATATTGAGTATGTATATCATGGATGTATAGTCCAGTCATTAATGTATTTTTACTAACTTATTTAGAAGAGAAAAAAAAAATCGTTGTCACATTATTGACCTACATATAAGTGCACAATTATACACCGCATTTGCGTGAAAACGTATTTTTGTTTTATTTATGTCTCATAACAACAATACTGTTAATTAAATGCTTTTAAATTGTTTCGGTCCGGTGTCTTTTTGAATGATCGATTGAGTCAGCAATTGCTATTGTTCATTTACATAAAGCGCTCATTAGCTGAGTGACACACATGAATAGCAAATCAAGATGTCCGCCACATAAAGTCTAGTATGTTCTACCCACACTTCTCACTTTTCAGTTTTCTGCTGAATCATGCTTGAGTTTTAAAATTCCCATGAATCCATGAGGGCTTTATTTGACTAGTGAGTTTAAGAGCAATTTTTATAGAAACCAGGCTTAAAACAAATCCATCACTCCCGGGTGCAGGTCAGCCCCTGACTTTGTAAGCGAACGTCAGAAGTACATGCAATTTCCATACTGCGCTGTATGTCAAGTGATGTAGCACATATCGTTCGCACCATTAGCACCCCGGGAGCAGCTAAATGCTTTTAATTGACTCGCTCCTGTTCTAGTCCCTTGGTTGTGCCTGGGTTGCCAAGCAACAGGGTGAAAGGTCGTCGAGTAATGAGCCGAACCGTTCCCCACACTGCTGCTCCTATTGTGTCTCTCCCTCTCTCTCTATCAGTCGTTTTCCATGACTCAGAAGTGTGCGGGCAACATGCCAGCTTGAAGTATCGATCCAAAGTTTGCCTCCCTGCACGTTCACTCTCACACTTGGGGAACTTCACTAGACTTGCTTCATAGATCACTGTGTGCGAGGAACGGTTCGATCAATATGGTCCACACTGTGACGCTCTCACTCTCCGAATCTATCAATGTTATAGGCTCAAGTAAGTCACAGGAAAGTGCTTAGCAAACAAATAAACAAAAAGATGCAGTGTGGGCTTGATTATTAGCAATACTGAAATAATTTGCGCTAATAATCGAACACCAGTAGCGAATCGATGCAATGGCATTCTTACCAACTTTTGAGACCCGGTCTGGCAGATGAATAGGCTGTAACTGTTTTTAACTTCAGTGTTTTGGATTAATAGCGCAGAAGCCTGATACATTACCCAATAATATATAGAAGAAAGATTATGTGTCACATCTGTGATTTGATTGAGTGTAAATGTTTCCACATTTCTCTGTGCAGATCCATTGATCAGAACAGAACCCGTGCTGTGACTGAATGAGGGACATATCTTAATAATCCACATGCTATATCCTCATAACAGACTAAATATGATTTTAACGGCATTTAAATGGATTGATGATCTCAAAGTTCTACATTATTACCCTCAGCCATACTGTTACAGCATAAATTATGATTGAATGTTGAGCTCTATGGCCGCGTCTTGCGGATGCTTATGGATTTTTATCCAGAGTAATCTGATGAACAAATGCTTTTGGCCTTCAGGTACTCCAAACTGTCAGATCCAGCCAACTGGCTGAAAATCAACAGGACCAATGGAAGAATTACCACCACGGCGGTGCTGGACCGCGAATCGCCATATATGAAGAAAAACGTGTATGAAGCGACCTTTTTGGCCATAGACAATGGTAAGAATGGAGGGGGGGAGTTGGAAAGTTTGAGCAAAATCAACACTTTGAGTGTCGATGCTGTGTTTGGGGAAACAAATGGATTTAAACGATTGGGTAGGTCAGTTTGGAGAGAAGTTGGTTAGCTTGAACTTAATTTGTCCCACAGAGCCAAAAAGCTGTTCACAGCCTATCGATTCATAACCTATCAGCACTGGGGCATTTTTCAAATCTGATTGGATTTCATTCTCGTGCTCTATTCAACCAAGAAGGTATTCCAACAAAGCTGCTGTCCAATCGCAGTTGATTTGCCTGCCCATTTTTACACAAACTTTCCTAAATAGACAGACGAATTGCTTAACACCATCAAAAAAACATTAGTAAGAGTTGGTATGAATAGGACAAATGCTTATCCTCGTTACAAGTGAACCCATATTTAATGTAGTTTAGGTTGTGTTGTTTTAACTCACTTAGTTTTGCTTAGGGTTTTGAGGATGAGGGACTGATAAATGTGTGAATTGTTTTTTTTTAATATGCTTATTTACAGGAACTGTTCAACAAACCAGTTCACTAAAATAAATGGGACCATCGAATGCTACATTTGAGAAAGTGGATAGTTGAACGAACTGATTTACTTGAATGAATCAGATTTTCAAAAGATGCTTCTGAGGAAGAATCATTTAGGGCAAACTGATTTATTAAGATGACTCAGACTTTCCAATGCTACATATGAAAAATAAGGTTGTTAAGGACAAACCAGTTTTCTGCAATAAATCAAATCCAATTCTACATAGGTAAAAAAAAGGGAAAGAAAACTATTTAGGACAAACTGATTTATTGGAATTAATCCGACTTTCCAACATTACAATACATATGAGAGAGGATGATCTAAATGAACCAATTGCAATTGAATTGAATTGATCTAAATGAAACCAAACCAATCCACTAAAATGAATTATTAATGATTTAGGCGAGCGTGTTTGATTATATTTTTGATTATCAGAAAGGAGATGTATATTACCGTTTATTTGCCTGTTTATTTTTCGTCAGACTCTTTAAAATGTAGAAGCTGAAATTGCTTAACTTAGGGTATTGCTTCAAAAGCTCAGAAAACTTCAGGGGAGGTTGGTATGATTAGGAAATTGACCAATCCATCTGCCTGTCTTGGTGTGTTTTTCCCAGAAGTTTTCAAAGGTGTCCGTAGTGGCAGGCCTTGTCAGGACAAAGGCATATTGGCCTAAATCAATACGTCCAAGATGTCCAGGGTTGACGGGTTGTATTTTAGACTCATATCGGACCTTCTAATAACAGAATTTGACAGAATCGATCTTTATAATATCTAGCCTGTTACTCAGTCAGAGATTTGGGAATGATACCGTGCCATGTTTTCCACAAATGCCCCTCGTCTGTGATGGCAGATTGTGTTTTGAGAGCGTGTAGGTATATATCTGACCTCTGTTTTTGTCTTTGATTCACACACAGCCGTAGGGAGCAGCTATGTCTGTTTCTTCAGGCAAAGTTATTACACATATCTGTCCTCTGAGAGAGCCCAGCTCTATTAAAGGGAAAACAGCTGTGTGAAATATTTATGTGCAGTTATCATTTCTTATATCTGACGCAATTGAGAGTTTTCAGGACGAATACATAAACTTTATGACCCTAACCCCTGACTGTCGTTATCCTCGTTCTGTCTCTTAGGTTCCCCTCCTGCCACAGGAACTGGTACTGTCCAGATTTATTTGATAGATGTGAATGACAACGTGCCTGTCTTAGTTCCTCAAGAGGCTCTGGTCTGCGAGAGGTCACGACACGGGTATCCAGTCAACATCACAGCCTCGGATTTAGATTCAGAGCCCAATGCCGGCCCATATGTCTTTGAGCTGCCCTCTTACCCCTCTTCTGCCCGCCGTAACTGGACCATTTCACGCCTGAATGGTTAGACTTGGATTTTACATATTACAAATTCAAAGTATTCAAGGCTTTTACCATTTCAACAGGTCATTCTAACTTCAGCTAATGCGTTTGCTGTCAGTTAAAAGGTTTTCCTTCAAGATAATGCATCTAACATTATTAATAGTGGATAGAAAAAAGATTTGCTGTTAATATGTAAATATAGTTTCCAAAAATATCCAAATATTTAATTTTCTATCTCTTTCTAGGTAATTATGCCCAGTTGAAGCTCCGGATCCCGTACCTGGAGGCAGGCATGTACAGAGTTCCCATTTTAGTTTCCGACTCGGGAAACCCTCCCCTGTCCAACACCTCTGTTTTGATGGTGAAGGTGTGTCCCTGTGATGAAAACGGAGACTGTACTGTGATCGGGGCAGTGACTGTGGCCGGGCTGGGAACCGGAGCCATCATCACCATCCTCATCTGTATCATTATACTGCTCAGTAAGTGATGGATGGATTAGCGTGCAGATTGATGGTTTGATTTATAAATGAATAGATGATTAAATCAAAGAATGCAACAAAATCAAATCTCCACAACATCAGTAAATTGTGATTAATAACCTTTCAACATGTCATTTAATTTTTGATTATTCATTTTCATTGAACTGTCAGTCAACATTTTCTCAGCTTTATGAACCTCCTAACAAAGACTCCTTAGAAATATGTACAGGACTATTGCCATTCAATGCATGTGCCATCTAAAAATTTAAATGCGACTTCCAAAAAGTATCATATATTAAATTATATTATAAACTTCCAAAAAATATTTATTACATTACATTATATTATATTATATGGAAGTAAAGACATTTATAATGTTACAAATGATTTCTATTTCAAATAAATGCTGTTCTTTTGAATTTTGTATTCATCAAAGAATCCTGTAAAACATTTATACAGTTTCCACAAAAATATCAAGCAGTGCAAATTCATCTATGCCATCGCAAGAATAAATTATATTTAAAGCTAAATATTAAACTGTTGCTTCACTGTATTTCTAAACAAATTAATGCAGCCTTTGGTGAGAATAAGAGATTTTTTTTTTTTAGCTTACCAACCCCAGAACAGTATACTGTACCAGTAGACTTACACATCTAAACTTCAACTATATATAAGTGCATCAGAAAGTGTTTTGTTTTCTTAGATCATGTCTTATCTTGCCTAAGGCACTAAATACGTCTGGACCACCACTGGTGCCCTGTCAAAATGAGAAAATAGGTGCATGACGCCCCTGTATGTTTGTTTTTTAGGTATGGTTCTGTTCTTTGTGGTGTGGGTGAAGCGAAGGGAGAAGGAGCGTCAGACGAAACCCTTATTGATCGACCCTGAGGATGACGTCAGAGATAATATCCTGAAGTATGATGAAGAGGGAGGAGGAGAGGAAGATCAGGTCAGTGTCACACATGTCATGCAGTTATCGATTTTCGAGTCAAGGCCGTTTTGAACTTTTCAATAGTTTGCTGCTTTTTTGTCAGTTGCAAGAGCATCTCTGACCTTGTTTCAGACGTGACCTGGTCTATTTTTATTTCGGTTGCAGGACTATGATCTGAGTCAGCTGCAGCAGCCCGAGTCTCTAGATCACATAATGAGCAAGCCTGCAGGTGTGCGGAGAGTGGACGAGAGACCAGTTATCCTAGAATCTCAGTACCCTGTCCGGCCCACAGTGCCACACCCAGGGGACATCGGGGAGTTCATCATTGACGTATGCTCCCTCTGTTTCTTATCATGAAGATAATCTAGTTAGACCTCAAGTTCAACTAATGCCTGCTGAGGGGCATAGGAAGGAAACACAGTTTTAATTTGAAATGTCGTCATTTTTGCAGCTTAGTTTAAAAAAAATGGTCTTTTTCACTGAGCAGGATGTTACAGCGTGTTTTCATAGTGCATCAAGGTCTTTCATCTCAAATGATCAAGGAAAATTTGATTCCTCCTGATGTGACCCCTTGAAGCACTTTCCAGCAGCGGCTTTCAGATCACTTTGTATGCGTCTGTTCCAGCAGCCTCATCTCACGTTCTCTCCCTCTCTCGTATTAGGGTCTGCGCGCGGCGGATAATGACCCCACTGCTCCCCCCTACGACTCTCTGCTGGTGTTTGACTACGAGGGCAGCGGCTCCACAGCAGGCTCTGTTAGCTCCCTGGACTCCTCCAGCTCTGGAGAACAGGACTACGACTACCTCAATGACTGGGGTCCTCGCTTCAAAAAGCTGGCAGACCTCTACGGAGGAGGGGGAGAGGACTGAAGGTGGGAACGCGAGGAAGACGGAGGGGAACGGAGAGGGCCAGGAGGGACAATTGGCTTCTCGGATGTTTTATCGAGAAGTCGCACGCCAAGCCTCCAAGTGGGCTGATTATCTCTCAACTAAAGTTCCTCTGCACGCTACGGAGGCATCGACAGGGGAGGATATTGCCCTGCAGCCTGCTCTGGACCTTTGCTGCAATCCACAAGTATTTTACGGCTTTTTACAATATTTCGCGTTGTGGTTTCTTCAGTGTTGTTTTGTCACTCCTCTCGGACCGCCTAGAGGCTCAAGATGGAATCGAGTTGCGACAAGGAATTCTCGGCGTGCGGGAATAAGTGCGCACGCTCGTTTTTCCGTTCGCTTTATCACTAAAGAGAGTTCCACACACACTTTTTCTCTCAACTTGAATTTCAGTAGAACAGAAGCACTGTTGTTGATAAAGTGCCTTTTGTGGTGTGTTTTGTATCGGACTCCTGCAATCTCAGGGTCGGTTGCCATTTTGAAAAGTTTCTTCTGTTGGGCACACACTCCCCCGTTCCTGTCTGCTCCTCTCAACTACCTTTTGCTTTCCTTTCATCCCTGCATTACCGGTGCAGAACGCCTCTTTGACTACTATGTGGAAAACAAACAAAGGAAACAGAGAATGTTTTTTCAAGACTTTTGTTGATAAACACAGGACTCATTTTCCCTTCAGAAATCTCATTCTCCTTTGAGAAATTGGAGCGTATGAAGTACAGTGATCCAATTCGAAAAATCATAGTTTTTTTTTTTTTGGTTTTGGTTTTTTTCAAACTTGACCGACCACGACCATATAATGTTATGTTGTGTGATGGTTGTGTAAAAAAATCAAGGTCTTTATTTTCAAATAAGAAAAAATATTACTGGAGAATGCCTTTTAGCTCATACTCTTGCCTGCCTTGTACGATTTTGTGTTGCGTTTCCGAATTGTAAAGGTAATTTAGGCATGACAAGTTGCCAGACAGTGAGACTAAAAGTGATGGCTGAAGAAACCCGACTCTAAAAGGACTGCATCAGAAGAAACCTTCTTTTTTTGTCTTGAACATTCCCCTTTTCTAACTTTATAAGTTGATTCAAATATTATACGTGCATGACTTCTTTCAAAACAATGTCTCAAATCTCTCGCACTTGTTCCTCTGTGGTCAGAATGTGAAAAGTAGTTGGCAAAGAATATACACCATACGGAATAAATATAATCTGAAAAAAATAAAAATAAAAAACAAACAAAAAAAGATTCAAAATGTTTAAAATGCTGTAAAATACTTATTGTTGAAGTATTATTTGAAGCATTTGCTGCTCTTCAAGCTCCAAGTCGGGCTAAATGACAGTGTCTGGGCCTGTTTGTGTGTGAATGTGAGTGTGTGTTTATCTATATCCTGTAGGATTTTTTAAATCTCTTTTTATATGTTTGTCTTTTGTATTTTTCTCCTAGGTTTTACGTTTATTCTTTGGCTATGAGAAATGCAGCAGTGTTCTTTTTGTCTTGTCGTTCTGAAGAAAGTCTGCCTCGTCCGTTCTGTCCCTGGATAAGGGTCTAAACCTGCATTGCAGAGAAGCTTACAATCATGCCTGCTCCACCATTCAGTGTAACTGATTTCTCTTTCCATTCATCTCAAATATTGGATGTGCTTTAGAGAATAAACAATCACATTTTTTGAAAAAAAGAAAAAAGAAAAATTCTCAAGTCTCTGTCCTGTCCATAATAGGTTCATGTCTCTTTTCTTCTCTGTCATACTTCCATGTTTCTTTCAGCTGCTTGTCATAATGTTTTCTGGGCATGAGTGAGCATTGCATTATGCCATCAAGTGACAATTGAATTTAGCTGATATATCCAGTATGGGGTTTCTGATTAAGCCATAAAATCGGGCCATTTTAAAATGGCAGCGTGATTATCATTAGAACTTCTGGATTTCCATGCATTACCATTAAATTAACATTGACTTAACATAACTTTGGATGACTGCTCCTCCTACACATTTGCCTTCAGAAGCATTAATAATGAAGCACTCTGTCCAGTGATGACAACACTTATCTGACAGAAAGTTCCCTAGATTTTTCACATGTTTTTAAATGAGCCATGAAGTTCTTTCACATGACCCAGTGAAAGGTCAGTGTACTCAAAGGGCATATGGCATAATTAAAACATAAGGCCCACCACTAATGACGAATCGCTGGGAGTGGATTAAAGCTTAAGACCATGAAAATGTATGAAATTACAATTGGGTAATGAGATTAAAAATGTTATAAAAGTTACTTTCTCATCTCTTTTTTTTTTTTTTTCAAAAAATGCTTTTTGCTTTATGCTTTATTAGGACTATCAATCAGTTTAACATTATAATTGCATTAATTTCTTGATATATTGGTTAATTTGCAAATAATTGCATATAAATATTTGCAGAGAAAAACAAAATAAAGTTGAAAGTTAATATTTCCATATCATAAACCTATCATCTTGCAATCTATGTTGCAGTGGAGTTTGTCCATATGTTCAAGGTACATTTAGGGATCGTCCACTCAGGACATGGTCTTGTATACCACCTACAATATTGTTTAATTGTTAGTCTATGTTAAATTGCGTTAGACAACTTTTGCCTGATGCTTCGCAACTTGCCTTTTTTAAAGCATAATTTTAAAGCACATTTTTAAGTCACTTTGTCACGATAAAAACACCGTTTTAAATGACCACTAAAATGAAGGGAAAGACAAGGGAGTTTGGTTTGGACTCTCTAACCTCTAAAGCATGCCACAGCTCTTCTGGTTTTGATCTCATTTATTAACCTCTTGCCCATTTTAAAGACAGATACAGTACATACTGACAGTTTATCAGTGCTCTTCCATTTGTTTCCATCAGTACAACTCCAGCTCGCTGCATCCCTCTCTCTCTCTGCATCTCTGTTACCCTTTGCATACTAATGGTGAACATGTTCTGTTTTATCTATTCTTCATGTACCAAAATTGTCTATGAGTAGCCTATCTCTGCGGTTTCAATAAGTCGGCACACAGAGAGAGTGAGAGCTGTAGGGGATTGGAACTCTCTGCGGCCGTGTCGATCAATTAGTGCTCTGATTAATCCCTTGCTTTAATCTCATCAAGCAGAACACTGCTAATTACCCACAGACGAGAAGAGAGAGGGATGAAGAAAGAGCAAAACTATAAGAGCATGTGTCATTAGATGCAAAAAGGGGTGGTAATAGAGGAAAAGAGGGAGGAGAGGAAAGAGGGGAGCCAAAAAAATAGATGCTCATACGAGATGGCATCTATGGCTCTCTTTTGTGGAACACGAGACATTTTGAAAAATGTACTGATGGAATGTACAGGCTTAAGTTTAAGCCATGTTTTGTACAATTTAATGGACTAAAGTAGGACTAAAGTGACTCTAACAGATAATTGCAAGTCTTCTGTACTACTAAAGTAAGTTCATTTTACTTTAAACAATGTTGGAAACCAATTGCACATAGTTTTTTTAAGGTTCCATAACTTAAAATAGAGGATTAAATCCATGTTGAGAATAATAGTATTTAGAATGTCTGTAGTATAAAATATACCAATATTAATAAAAGTAGGCAACATTAGTAAACATTCTAGAGTATATAATTTTATTAAAGGTACAATTCTGGCACTTTTTTTTTCTAAGAGTGTATAGGAATAAATATACAGAGATCAGTGAAAATATATGATAAATATCGTAACTGATTAATCACAATTAGGTATTCCTGAGTACTCTACTGAGTACACAGAAAAGAAAAAAAAAATCTTATTTTGAAGTCAAGAAGAAATAATGGCCTGCAGGTTTGAAACGACATGAGAATGAATAAAAGATAGAATTTTCATTTTGGTGAAACATCTAATAGCAGCTCTTGTTTTTAGTAAAGGAAAGTGTTTAAATGAAGCCAGCTATAAGATGAATTTTCTTCGTATAGTCGGTTCTCAGGCAGCCAAGCCATGGTGGCAAAAAAAATATAGTAAGGCACTGATGGATTGTTCTTTCGCAAATACAAACTTAACAGGTGGCTTGCGGCCAACGCTGTGTGTGTTATTAATAAAGTTTGCCCTTTCAAATACACAAACATATTTTTCAATTACTCAATATAGGCCTAGATTTCCAAGGCCTTGAAAGCGAACAAATCAATTTGAAAATGATTTGGACAGTGTACATGTGCCTGCGTCCATTATTGAATAGGGTGTCTTAATTGAATGTTTACAGGTAAGTGCTGAGAGCATCCTGAGCGAACAAAATCACTCTACGGCTATGCTTTGCTGACTCAGCTCTTCTATTGTGAGATGCAAGTCAACCACAGAAAGTGTTTCAGCTATGTAAATGAAATGACTACAAAGGAGCCTTGCAATTTATTTGTCAGTGCCTGCTGTAATGGTTGTCCATGTTTCACCAAACCATCATTCAGCATTATAAGTACATAAACTGGGAAGTAGATTGTAATATTTCATCAGCTCACTAATAGTATATGCAGTAAACAATGGAGATAGCACGCCAGTCTTAGACACTAAATTATTGTCGAACACAATTTACTTATATTTGGCAACTGGTAAATGTTTTGCTAACGTAGCATCGAGATGGGTCTAGTCACTTCTAGGGTGATGTTTAAATCCTGATTCAGCAACATGACAATCCATACCAAAGTCAAAATGCAGCTTTAGCAGAACTCTGAAATCCCTCTGGGATGCTAAAGTTGGTTCTTCCCATAGTGGGCGTGTCTCAAGAGAGACAACTAATTGGCTGTGGCCAAAACACACAATCTCCGTGGATCTGGATTCTGCTGTATATGTATTTCAGCTGGACGGTATCATACTGTTCTGTTTCAATAATATCATTTTGCTGAGTCTGATGAATTGCATTTTTTGTTTTTGCGAGATGGTGAGCGATTTGTCAATGGCCCACAAAAGTCAAGTTTGCTGAGTTTCCGGAATCAGTGAAAAACCTCTGGGTGAAGTCTTCATAGAAACAAAATGGTGTAATCTGGGAACCATATTAGCCATGTGAAGTTGTACAGTAGGAAAACTGACAAAACTAAGCTTAAAAATTGGTGAAACTTTCAGGGGGTGAACAGCGATAGTTGCTAGATGCTAGATGTAAAATTATCTACAAAACGGCTTATTTACACACCTGTATCTGTAAAAGAATATTAAATATCATGTAGAAACTTTGACACTGATGGATTTTATTGTTTCAGAATCCCCTTCTGGGTGCTGGAATGTTCACAGAGAATTTTAATATGGTGTGGGTTTTGTTTTAGGAGCTGTCACTGAGTCATCCGAATGGGAATCTCATTAGCATGATTACAGGTGGAAGAACATTTCTGAATGGTCTGATGGATGACCAGGATAGGTTTTAAAACCTGAAAGTAGTCATTACGAGAAACCATCTCTCCTGAATCAGTGCTTTTCATTGCTAATATTTTAGTTTATGTAGTGTATACTTTCATGAATATCAAAAAGCAGTCTAAAAGAAGTAGAACAAGCATTTAGTAGATGCTGACTCAAGTAGGCCAGGTGAAGAAGCCCCTTTGGATGTTCTACAGTTGAGTGTGATACAATAATTTTTTGTCCATGGAACTGCAATGGGGAATCAGTTTGCTCCCTGCATATCCAATATTCATATGGACAATTTGGAGCAAGCAAGTATCTGGAGCAGGTTGCAACCAACAGCCTAATTGAAGAAAAACCTGCCTTACAATGCAGGGACTGTGCAAGAATACAGAGGAGGCTACAAATATAACAACAATTGAAACACTTTTGTCTTTGTAATCTTTCATCAAAATGTAAATTTGAATAATGAACTTGGTCCAGCACTGAAATTGCTTTTCTTTTCAGCTGACATCATCGAGTCTTTTTTCAGCCCCTCCCGTCCAAAGACCTTTCATATCAAGAGACTTCACAATTCAGTCACTTCTCAATGGATAAAATGAAGTCCTGTTCTACTTTTCTTCTCACTGCACATCCTTTTTCGTGCAGAAATAAATCACATTTTGTTGTGAAAAATGTGAAAACTCTTGTTGACTTGAAAGCCCTAAACTGAGGGAATAAACTTCTTAAAACTAAAAAACTTGAGAGCGACGAGGATCTTTAAATTGGGACTATACTCCAAAAATGATCAATCTTATGCCTTTTGTGAACACCTTTCGTCGACAGTCTAATTATAACATTTGAGTGAGGCATTGTACTTTGAAGTAATAGCCGTGGTTCGAGAGGAACACAGGGTCCTCTGGTTCATCATTTTGGAACGGACAACGAGGGAAGAAGAATAATCACTTTAGAAAAACACGTCCACAAATCCTCTATATCCCTTATTTTCTGTTTGGAGTCTGAGAGACCCTTAAGTCCCATTTAGCTCAAAAAACAGGCCTGACTAAAATTGGTACAAGGCAATACTTTTAAGAATTTTATGATTACCTGTGAGAAAGGATTCTAAACAAATTCAAACTTTTTTTTTTCCAACAGTGTGTTCTTGTTGGGGTCAAAGTGACCTCCAAACACAAGTACCATCATGCAAGTACATTCTGAACAGTGCTTTGTAGTAATACAGAGGGTTAAACCTACAGTTATATCATCCTTTAGGTTTTAATATAGGTCGGAAAATTGTAAGTGATAATATCTGATAAATCAACACCTCTTATTTACATTTACATGAGAGTGGTGAGGAGAATCTGGCTACTGTGAGTCCTAAGAAGTAAAATGATTGAGAACGTAAATGATTGATATTGAAATTGCATACCAATTTTCCTAATGGTCTGAATGAAATTATTTAAAATTTCATGGATTATGGGTTAAGAGACTATTTTAGGACTTCAATTATTAAGCAATTATAAAATCCCATTTTAGCTAACATTTCATGAAATTCAAGCAATATTCAAGCAGTTCAGTGTTAATTTTATTCTCTCATTCTGCATAGTGTCGACACTGACGCATTTACTCTCATTAATTCACATGGGCATTTGTGACAAATACACACCATGTGGTTTGAATATAATTCAATTTATATATAGAGGTATGTATTGATTTTACATGCATCATAACCACCATGAGGCTTAAAGGGGTCATCAGATGCCCATTTTCCACAAGTTGATATCCGTGGGGTGACGAGCAGACTGTAAACTTCAGCCGCGAAACTTGCTAACTAGCACATTATTAGGAAAGGTGATTTGAAAAAATTTATAAAAAAAAACCTTATACTCACTTCTTCTGTAAGTTAGATGAAGCTGGATCACGAATGATTCGCGCAAACTTAGACACATTTAGGCAGATCGTATAGGGTGGATGTGTACACACACTTCCAACACACATTTATGTTCAAACAACTTGTAAAGTGAATTTTGCATCCAATGACCCCTTTAACCCGATACTATTGTTTTGTGTGTGTTTTTTTCATAGGTGATATCCAAAGATTGTGGATTCAAACTCTTATTCCTAATTGTGAATAAGATAAACCTAATTTCAACATAATCATAATGCTTAAAGCTACGTGACACCAGTCAAATCTGGAACATTTTGCTCTATTTGTGACCGCTAGTAAACAGCAGCTGTTGGACATTCTCAACACAGCTAAAGCTGACAATTTCCATGGGCAGGCAAACAATTACCATTAGGCAGAGCTGCGGTTGCAGCGGCATGTGACACGTTCAGACGTGTGGTATCATCCAAATGAAAATATCCTGTTTATCCTTCCAACTGAGACGCAGCTCATTAGACAGACAGAAATAAGCAAATGTACAGATTTGCTGTTTACACTCAATGTCAAATCTTCAAGTTTCCATCCATTACAGACAGAAACATTGAGCAGGTGCTCATTTGCGGTTGCCTGTGTGTCCTGAAAGCACCATCCTGAGAGAATTTTCTTCATTTGAAGTATAAATTCAGCAGCAACTTTGAGAGTGGATAACAATTGATCGTCTGTCTGCTTGCTTGTTTCTGCTTGTTTGTGTACGTTGCATCTCTGTTAATGGCTCCTTTTTATCTGAGAACAGTGGGATCCATTAAATAGGACCAAAACAACAGTGGAAAGGCACAGCGTTTTTTTCCCTGCACATTGTTGATGACAGAGCCTTTCCTGCGGGTCAGTGTTTTGATGGCGAATAAAGACTGCAAGCGAGACATTTAAATGCTTTCAACATGTTCGTGATGATTGTTTGGACCTCTGTCTGGAGGAATAATCACAAATCAACATGTTTTGATGCATTATGTCTTCAAAATATCAATTTGAACCATAATTACAGACCGAAATTGTCAGTTAATAGAGAAATTAGCGTAAATGGTTGATGGATGGTGTTTGGTTGTATTCACAGGCCGTACACTGTTGAATCTAAACTTGAGAAGTTTGTCAAAATTGCATTAGGAAAGTGGATTTTGTTGAGCGCACACTAAAATATGATTTATTCCTTGTATGTTTTGGCTGTGAAATGTATTTGGCTCTAGCTGGAACTGCACCATTTGAAAGAACAAGCTGTTTCAGTGTCTCATCAATAAGATATCTTCTGAAAAACTATGTATTAGGGATCGGAACATCACAACACACAATGATGGTCGCAGAGCTGATGAATCGGGACAGAATTTAAAGAAGCATATAAATGGGAACTTCCTTGCTCACGGCCTTGTTCAAAGATGCAACAGCGTGCTGGTTTTGATCCGTTGAGATCTGTGCTGAGAGAGGCCCTAGGCGCAGGATTCTTGCTAATGAAACGGTAGTAGTTGTAGAAGACTCACACCGGCTCACCAGGGTGGAAACATTCTCCGGTCCAGTAAATGTAATTTCTCCTTTGGGTCATTGCCCGACGGCAGGACTGCTGAGGTGGTACCTTCAACGCGCTCTCATGCAGAAAAGCACAAATGTTTTGACAGATTCCTCTTTATTACAGAAAACCGGTTTCATCTTTCTTTGGAGCTCTTGCTTTGTTAAAATTACAGCACATGGTAGAGCAAGATTTAAGTTTAACTGCATACTATCTCTGGAATACTTAACTGTTATTTATAATGTGTAAATCTTTTACATTAGCTCTAAACTACTGAATATACCTTTAACATTATTATATCATTAGTTAAAGCAAGGTAAGATTATTATTTTATTAAGTCAAATCAATATTTAATGCTATCCATCTCATTTTTCAATGCAAATGTAAATTATTTCCTATGAATGTGCAAGACTTCTAATTCATTAGCTATAGGTAAATAACTAAAATGATGTGGAGTAAATGGTAAAACTATTTGCGCTACAAACCAGCGATTTCCATCATAAAAAATGAAAACATGATAACAATATGCTACCAGTCAAAAGTTTTTGAACAGTAAGATTTTTAATGTTTTATAGAAATCTTTTGTAACATTATAAATGTCTTTATCATCAATTTTGATCAATTTAAAGTGCCCCTATTATGGGTAATGAAAGGTTCATATTTTGGTTTTGGGAGTCCCCAACAACAGGTTGACTTGCTCAATGACTCCCAAACGATTCACTTAGCGATTCATTTTTCCAAACCCAGATTGGTCTCATTTACATTTCATCATGCCTGTAATGCCCGATAAAGCAGTGTTTGTGAGCTGCTTTGTGAGCTGCTTTGTGTACAGCGTTACCGGGGAATGAATTTGCATTTTCATTCAGACCAACACGAAAAAACCAAGAAGTGGGCGGACAATATGCCAATGTTTCATGTTGACGTCAACATGAAACGGCTTGGGATTGGTTTTAAAAACGACTCGTTTCAATGATTCAGAGTCGACTCTATCTTTTGAGAGACAATAACTGTATACACCGTGCACTTTCAGATTTAAAACTTTGCAGGATGTTTTCATTCACTTAAGAGCTGTGTTACACACTGCATGAAAGGTCATTTTCAAAAATCCATAATAGGGGCACTTTAATGCTTCCTTTCTAAATAAAAGTATTAATTTCTATAATTTCTATAGAAAAAAATGATACTGACTCCACGCTTTTGAATGGTATAGTGTTACAAAAAGCTTTTTATTTCAGATAAATGCTGATCTTTGGATATTTCTATTCATCAAAGAATCCTGAAAAAATTTACTCAACTGTTTTAAATTTTGATGATAATAATAATAACAATAACAATAACTGTTTCTTGAACAGCAAATCAACATATTAGAATGATTTCTGAAGGATTATGTGACACTGAACACTGGAGTAATGATACAATTTAGATCTGATCACAGGAATAAATTACATTTCAAATCAAATAGAAAGCAGTTATTTTAAATAGTAAAAATATTTCACAATATTACTGCTTTTGCTGTATTTTTGGATCAAATAAATGTAGATTTGGTAAGCAGAATATAATTCTTTAAAAAACATTACAAATCTTACTGTTGAAAAACTTTTGACTGGTAGTGTATATCAAGCTGGCTTTTTGTTGTTGTTGTTAGTGTTTTGTTTGTTTGTTGTTGTTTTGATTTTAAGCTAAAATAAATGGAAGTGGTTGATACCAGAAGCATTCACATTCGAGTTATAAATGGTCATGTCCATGCTAACAATAAGGTGGACAGAAAATACTAAACTAACAACTTTAAAGGTTTCGTCAGGCAAAGGCAAATACATGTTCACTGCAGTCAACTGTTTTAGACAACAAAAATTACAGATTTTTAGTAAGGTTGAGATGAAAGAAATGAATCCTGTCTAAACAGAGTAGCCTATCGCCTATGGCCCCAAAATAACTACCCATCATGACCTCAGACTGAACTTAGTTTTTGTTTAAACAGAGCACAAACAGTTAGAGACAGCAGCTTCAACCTTTATTAGACAGAATCCTGCAGACTTGAGGCCCTTTGACAACACCAAACATATTTTCATACTGATGTTGATGTATAAAAGTAATCTAGCAGTTCTAATGAAACAAAAAAGACAGTAAGAAAAAGAAAGAAAGAAAAAGCTGTTAATAATGACCTCAACTCGACTTTGTGCAGAACACAAACAGAGACAGCAGATTGGATATTTAGCAGACAGACTCCAACAGACTTAAGGCCCATTCACACCGAGAATGACTATAACTACAGAGTTTTAATAGTTGCGGCGTGACAAAATACTATAGAGCTCATTATAATCAGTGATGCTCTCTACACTGGGCAACTGTCGCGTCCGGTGTAGACACGGTGTAAGTTTGTGAGGGAAGTTCACATCAGAACAATAACGGAATAATGGCAACTACAAACATGGAAAAATATCGTTGTAATCACAACGAACAATTATTTAAAGGCGAAGAGCGATACAAAAAAAACAGTGACAGCCAATCTGAATCCATCCTGCTTTAAAGAGCTCCAGCATTTAAAGCAGCAGACGACAAAAGGGCAACGCGCGTTTATAATGAACAAAGCGTTAAGGCAACTTTAATACATTCCGTAAATTATAGTTATTATCCATGTCGTTGACAAAAGTATTAGCTGAGTCCGATATCAAAAGGAATGGATAGAGCCTCTATATGCCATCACTCATCTCTCTAACATAATAGGAGCGTTTCCTCTATAATTGAGCAAATACAGGTGAAAGCAAATATGGGCAAGAGAGCAGCTGTTGAGGTGGGTCTCATAAATTGAAGTTGACGTAGCTCAAATGAACACATGCACACAGAGAATGGAACATAATCGCTCTGAGCACGTCTAACAGCGATTCCAATGCAGGCTGCTGACACAAGCAATCTTACATCACAGCCACACGACCGCAAGATACATACAAACACAAGGCCGGACCCTGATGCAATAAAACGATGCGGCGATGACCTCTGCGTACCAATCAATCGACAACTTCAATTGTTATGGCATTGACGAGTCTGTAGTGGCAGTCAGTGCGTGCAATGCATACTATCATATGTCGGATGAGAAGTCACAACAGGGGGTCTTTGTTACAGTAAGATTTAAGCTTCCTAACAGCGCCGGGATAATAGTCGGGTTACAACTGCTCCACCCAATCAAACCCAAAGTCTGTGTGATTTTTCCTCCGCCAGCCGCTGTTTACACAGAACATTCTGTGAGATGTAGCTAGGCAACCAGTCAGCCTCTGCCATCCCTCTTTCTTCCTCTTGAGAGGGAGCTTATGTGGGCTTAGCTCTAGAGGCACAGTGGCCCTTTGCAGCGAAGAAGGGGTTACCTTGGAAAACACAGGATTGCGCCCACACACAACGGGCAAAAGAGGGAGGCTGACATGGCAGAGGTATTCTGCAGTGCGGGATAGACCGACATCATTAGTCGTCGTAGTCAATTTTGTCTCGAGTCGCTAAATCTACACGATGAGGTAAAAGGCGGTTCGGGATACGTACTGTAAAAGGACACTTTTTGACCTTTGACTGAACATGCAGAACTTTGGATTTCCAGAATGAGCTACTTGTAGCCTAGAAGCATTAACTCGACCCATGCCATCTTGCCTTGCCAGCTGTCATGAGTTTAACTCTTAAACCTGCGTATATCCAGGAGGGATGATTGTGACTGTAACGGGATAAATTTGAGAGCCAAAGTCCAACAATGAAGTGTATAATCTATCCACACTGCTCATTTCGAAAGGGAGGAAAATCTATTTGCCTATTCTAAGGCAAATAGAAGTCGTCAGAACATGTCCTTTTAAATGCAGGGACGTCTGAATGGTAATTTATGTGTAATTATTTTTCAATTTCAGCAACAAACTAGCATTTATTTCTAACAGACCCAGATGCAACGTCACAATGAACGCAGGTCTACAGTGCCATCTAGTGCATAACAAGATAATAACCATATGATGTCTGATTCACGAACGAATGGTTCTTTTGAACTAGTTTTGTTAATCATTCGTTTGAACCAATTCGCAACGCGTTTGTAAATCATTCGCCTGAGGGAAGTAAAACGTTGAGCTAGGGTGACCACGATTATAAAATCTAGTAATAAATGTTATATCTAAAAAGAACACTTTCACAACAGCACTGAATACTGTGGGCAAGGGAACAATTGTGATTCAAACGAATCGAGAGTGATGTATTTGAATCGGTTAAAGTGAACAGTCCTATTTATTAAAACGAATCTAGCAATTAGGGATTCTTATATGCATTACCTATTATAAAACCACACCACCAAGGTTTTTATAGAAACTTTGTCCACTTTTATTTCTTAAAACATCTTTATAAAAACACAAATATAAAATGAATGGGCAGTTCCACTGTGAATTCCTTTTTTTTTACACAAGTAATTTGCACATTACAAAGCCACCTTCTATGAAAAACATGATATATAATTGCAATTTTCTTTTAACACAATTTCTTAAGAGTAAAATCCAAAGGGGCAGAAAGCTAAAAACAAGGCAAAATAAAAGACAAAGAAAACCGATAAAAAGTGAAAACGAGAAGAGCACAAGTCAGCTCGAGAAAGGGAAATGCATCACTGTATGTGTGAGTATGTGAGACAGTGACAGAAAGTGTGAAAGAGCAATAAAGATAGACGCAAAGGGAATGACAAAGAATGGTAACAGCAAAAAAGACAAAGAATGAGGGATAGAGCCCTAAAGACTGAAATGAGGGAAGGACATGGGCTATCTGCTATTTGAGAAGGGCTTGGTAGAGCAGTTGCGAGTGGCTGGTGCTTCTCTCGTTCTCTAGACAGAAGAGCAGATCCCTGAGGTTTACACGCGTGATGCGCTGGCGAGTGTACTGCCTCGACGCTCCTGCATTTAAGCCCCCGGATGCACTCGCGCACAAACCTGAGCCCTGTCAACACACACACAAACACACACACACACACATGAACTTTGACAACAATGCTATCTAAACTAACATTTTGATACTAATGTTGGTAGATTGATAAAATAGGTGTAATGTAATAGTGACCATTCTAAAGGAGAAAAGAAAATGAGTAATACTTAATTTAAACTAGGGCTGCACGATAAATCACATGCCATTATCATGCGCATCTCATCAGTAAAGCCGGTTCTGTGATTAGTAGTAAATTAGAATCGAAGGCGATTCATCTGCGATTATGAACGCGATATTGCGTAGCTTGTCAGTGAGCTACGGCTCTGTGTATTAAATGCCGCTCCATCTGAAAACACGTGCTGGAGATTTACTACTAATCACAGAACCGGCTTTACTGACGAGATGCGCATGATAATGGAATGCGATTTATTGTGCAGCCCTAATTTAAACCTATATTTTTTGGCCGATTTTCTTTTTTTTCCCCTTCATCTCAATAAAGAGATTTTGAGTTAATGATTATTGTAGGGTAGTTCTTTTGACATTTGCCACTGGCTCTGATGTCTCGGTAGTGGTTAAACATGAGGTAAAATTCATTTTGGGTAAATCTAACAGGCAATCTTTGGTCTCATGAATCTATTATTTCTTCCAGGTCATATCGTTTTGGCTGAGCACAAAGTTACGTTTCATAAATTATTTATTTATTAATCGTAATACAGCGCTGACTTTGTAGCATACATTTGACTAAATTGTTTGCTTTTGTCTTTATTTCCTATTACATAAGTCTCTTATACTTTATAATGGCTATTATTGTTCATTAAAACTGACATTTAACAAAAAAAGGCAGAGTTGTACTTGTCATATTTCATTTTATTATACATACAGTGAAGATAATCAGAGTATATGTGCACATATTGCCTAAACCACATATTAATGTTTTATATTTTTAAAATGAAAACAAAAAGGGTTGTGTTTTATATTTTGAAGAAAAGGAAAAGGCAGTGGTGCTTGATATCATTTCGTTTTATTGTAATGCATGTACGCATTGCATGAACCACATTTTTGTGGCTATTAATATGTTTAAATGAAACAGAAAAGATGCAATGCTGTTTGATATAATATTTCATTTCATTGTAATGCATGTACGTTCCCTGAACTACATTTTTGCGTCTATTAATATGTTTAAATGAAGACGAAAAGAGGCAGTGTTCGATATCATATTTTGTCTTACTGTAAATACATACAGTGAGGATAACCGGAGTAGCCAAGGCGAGCTGACTGACGTTATCAAGTACGCTGCTATTCCATTTGCAGAATTACCGGACTAGCGTCCTCCCGTCCTCGGGAGTTTGCACTCTCGAGTCGAACTTGCGAAGTCCGAACTACCAAGGACGCAAGTCCAAACTTTGCGTACTTGGTATTGAGAAACGGCCAGATTCTCCGGTACTGCGCTCCACAACAACGCTTAGCTGCCCGCAGATGCACCTGCCTATAAATCGGCCTAATTTGCAGCACAATCGGCCGATGCCGATTAATAAAAAAAATGCCAAAAATCGGCCGGCCGATCAATCAGTCGACCTTTAATGATAATATAATTTAATATAAACATTACATAAAGCAATATCAAAAATTTTTCTCTGAAAAAAGTGAATGATACTATAATGTAATATATATAAACTAATATAAAATTAAAATAAATAACATGATACAGAATTATATTTTTTAATATTTTCAAATTGTGAAGTTCTCTAAAATTTGTAAATGATAATATGACAAAAAAATTGTACATAAATAAGAAATAAATTGCATAAAACAGAAATGTATATTTAAAATAGTAAGAATTTGCTGAAAATGTATCACAAAATTATTTAAATAAAATATTAATTGCAATTATTTTTCTGAAAAGTGATGATAATGTAATATTAATATAAAATATAAATAAAATAAAATAAAAATCGCATGATATAGAATTATTATTTAAATAAATTCTTAATTTTGTAAAGTTTTTCTCTGCAAAATGTGAATGATAATATAACAAAAAAATATAAATAACCCAAAATAACAATAAATAGCATGATACATGAATATATACTTAAAATTGTGTAAAGAATTGCTGAACAAAATGGCTGTGTGTAACTATGCCTTTAGACCAGGGGTGTCCAAACTCGGTCCTGGAGGGCCGGTGTCCTGAAGAGTACACCGGCCCTCCAGGACCGAGTTTGGGCACCCCTGCTTTAGACTGTCCTATCTGCCGTTTGTGACAATCTGAGACCCTTGAAGCACAACCTGACATCTCAAACCTGCCCAACAGGTGCTAAATGATTTAAAGAGGGCACAAAGAGGGACAGAAGGAGATGAGGAGAAGGGCAGCAGACTGCCATGATGAGGGAGAGATGTTTGGTACCTCTGTGTCAGTCCCAAATGAAGGAGAATCCAGTTTTCTTTTCTTTCTGGGTCCGATAGCCGCCAATGCCGTCAAGTTGGCCTCTCTCTGTCGAATCTGAGCCAATTCCTGCT
>NW_015548296.1:1596042-1607952 GCF_001515605.1 Sinocyclocheilus anshuiensis | reverse complement strand
CACACACACACACACACACACACACACACACACACACACACACACACACACACACACACACACATCAGCTCTGACCCATAATCAAACACAATGGTCCTCTGACAAGATAAACATCTCAAGTGTGCCATCTTACCTCTTTGGCCTTCTGTTTCAGCCGCAGCTGCTCGGGGTCCTCTTGTCGCGAGCGTGACTGCAAAACATAAATAGCAATTAGAGAGGATCAACAGTCAAAACACACAGAGACATCTGCTGGAATCAAATAAATATGAAAAAATGAAGGCTGTCAATCAATGAAAATATTTAATCGTGATTAATTTAATGTTTTTTTGTTGTTTAAGAAAATAAACAAAATAATGAGTGTATAAATGTGATCTTTACTCGCACAAAAAGACATGCAAGTATGACACGAATAATGTAGCTTTCTCCCACTTTTTAGATGTACACTTATACTACCATTCAAAAATTTGGACACAGTAAGATGCTGTATTGTTTTTGACAGAAGTTTCCAATTTATCTGATGAAAAATACGGCAAAAACAGTCATACTGTGAAATATTTCCTATTTTAATATATTTTAAAATGTAATTTATTCCTGTGATGGGGAAGTTGAATTTTCAGCAGCCATTACTCCAGTCTTCAGTGTCACATGATCATTCAGAAATCATTCATATGCTGATTTGGTGCTCAAGAAACATTTACTATTTTTATTAATACTGAAGGTTTTGTGTAAACTGTGATACAATAGAAAGTACAAAAGAACAGCATTTCTTTGTTTGACTTTTTCTGTAAGAAGTCTTCGCTGTCCCTTCTTTTTCTTCACTGATCATTTTAATGCACCCTAGCTGAATAAAATAATTAATTTCAAAGTTTTGAACTGTAGTATACATGTATAAAGATAGACAGAAATAAAGAGAGTATAAACAGAGAAAGAGGGACAGAGAGAGAGCAAGATAGAAAGATATTTATTTTAAGTTTGACAAGGCAGGATTAAAAAAGAATCCTGAAATGTAGCAAACAACAATTAACATCATAAAAGAAATCATAATTAAATCATTAAATCATAACAAATTACGAGCAATTATAAGTAATGCTAGCCTGCATTCCTCCACGCTGATGTTCACATTATTCATATAAATGGTGGCGTTTCATTTGTACGTTACTTTACTTATGGCTAATCATACTGCGTTGATAGTGTATCACTTTTATTATTATTTGTGTGTTCATTTATATAATTTCCTACATTTCAGTTCTTGAAAAAGTAGAGTGTCTAAATAAGCACTCAATTTGAGACTCAGTGCACTTAGAGCCATTTCTATGAGCTGTGGTATTGGACAAAAGTGAAGTGAAACAAGAGAGATTGAAACAAATACTGCAGATTCACTCTCTCCCTGACACACGGAGTCTTGTTTTATTCTCAATATCATATTTGGAATCCATACATTGTGACGCACTGAATCATAGCGTATCTTGTTTGAAAATAAAATAAAGCCATTAATCATAGTTAATGAATCGCAAGCATCAAATCCATTGTAGTGTGTGAGAGAGAAAAAAAAATCCAATTGTACCACTGAGTTTGGAAGACTGAACCTGTTCTGAACTTAAATCAATGATCAGAACCTCTGGCCAATGCTAGTATTAGAGGTGTGTGTGTGTGTGTGTGTGTGTGTGTGAGAGAGAGAGTATGGCTGGAGGTGGATTACTAACCTTAGCTGCCTTCATTAAAATTTCTCTCTCCTGCTCCTCTTTCTTCTGTTTCTCCAACTGGTCAAGTTGCTCAAAGAACTTCAGCTGAGAGCGAACATCCTCCACCTGCTCATACCGACTATCCTCCTGCACACACATCATTAACATTACACACAGCCTTACAGGCTCACAACAAAAGCTGACACCCAAAGGATGGAGCGCTTTTGAGACCGAAACCCGCAACAGCCTCTGGATTCATAATTCCGATTCTGACATAAAGGAAACACATCCAGGGTACAACAAAATGTGGTAAAGAAATATAAAAATATGTTACTATCAACATACTTTAATGAGCTAGCCCAACTGGGTCAGAAGCAGACTTGCCTTGTAAGTCATGTTCTTTTGCTGGGCGATCAATGAGACCTTCTCTAGAAGGTTTTGCAGTCTCTGCTGAGTGGCATGAGAGACGATGTTCACAACCTCGGGACCCAGCTCTGTCACTCCAAACCTTTGGCCTGACCACATACAGGACAACAACTGTTAGCTCTGGTAAAACAGTACATTGTAGTAAAATCGAATACAAGATTTTTCTGTAACTAGAAGTCTCACCTATCTCTAGTATCTTGTGCTGTAGCATGCTGGCGGAGAGGAAAGCTTCATCCTTACAAGACCGCGTGACTACGCCAACCAGCTCTGAGTTGGTGGCCAGGATACGAGCGCTCTCCTCCGAAAGATTAACGCCTGCCATTGAGGCCACGTCATTAATGTCATCATCATCCCTGGACAGATTTAGACATACAAGAATATATGTTAGAAAGAGTTTGAGAGTCTGTTTCTCTAGTTTTACAAATGCTGCAAAACTATACCTACAGTATACTATACTGTAACTCTTTTGTATAACTACTCAAATTACAATTTATCATACTTTCAAGTATATAAAAGTATATAATATATCTGTGTAATATATCTATTAACATTTTAAATAAATCATGTTAATCTTAGAACTCTTATAAGGTAATTTTTTTTTAATAATTAATCATTTATATGTTCAGTACAATGTTGTTATTGTCAACCAAAACTACAACCTAAAATAGTTCATTAATTTAAATAAAATAAAATAAAAATATTAAGATTTAAAAAAACTTAAGTCAAAATTTTTAAAAAGTATAAATGTTGGCTTGACCACTAAGTGAAATAAAATACATTTAAGTTGAATTACTAAAATTACTTAAAACTAAAACTTAAATGAAATAAAGCTAAACAGAAATACTTATAAAGAAAATAATTAAGTTGACATGAAATAAAAACTATCAAAAAAAATATAAAAATAATAGCTAAAAGTATATAATACTAAAATAACACTGGTTCACAGTATAAAAATGTATATTACACTGTTACGTGACCTATGGTCATGATAATGGCACTGTAACGGTCATAATTCACACACAAACTACTGTGTACAGCCTGAAATGAATTAACCTTGAGGAAAATGCAACATCATTTCATCCCAATCAGTTAAGCTAAACTTTGTGTACTACTCATGTATGTTGTGCACAATGTCTCCTGGGTAAACGTTAAAGTGAAATGAACACAACACAAACCTGAAAGTTCCTCCAGCACCATCCTTTGTTTTATTCTTCTGAGCTAACGCTACAGACACAGAGCCCGGAGCCAGTTTAGTGCTACTCACAACACCATGCTTCACAGCGACTGAAAGAGAGAGAGGTTACGTTTTGTGTCATTATGTTATGAAACAAAACAGACAGTGATGGATTTGACGGACACACTCACCTGTCTGGATCTGTTTGAGCTGCACCTGAGGCTGACCCACCACTATGTGGCTGCTGTGGGGTTGACCCCTGAGTGTCACCATGGGAGTGGTTGTCAGGGTAACCTGAGGGGGCTTCACTATTGCCCCCTGCTGTGGAGGCTGCAATACCTGAACAACAACATTGAATGCAATTCTATAATTACAACCGATGAGAGAATTTTAGGCCAGCTGATAGAACGGTCATTAATCATGTATATTTTGTTTTTAAATATTTGTTTATATATGAATTCATATTTATTACTGTTATAATAGAATGTATACATATTTTTTCACATTTGTTTCAAATAATTAAGTAATGTAATAATAATAACAAGAGGTGCCTTTGCACCTAATTATAATAATATTATTATTTGTTTATATCATATAATAGCAATTACTATTATTATTATTGTTATCATATACTAATAATAATATGTGGAATGGGACTCAGAATGAAATTTAACCTTTTATTAACACAAAGTTTCATAAAATATTTCCATGTTATTATAATTGCAATATGACTTATTTCAACAAAACGGTTTTGAATCCATATCTTTAACTACATGTTGTCACACAAAGTTTTTTTTTTAAGAAAAAATTATTCAAAACTAATCTGCTAATCTTTTTTTCTGAAAGATTCATACAAAAGAAGAGTCATTTATTTGTGAATCAGACTGACCAGTTGCGTTGCAGCGTCTATACCAGTTTGTTGATGCAGTGCAAGAAACAATTATCTGTCCACTTTAGTGAAGAATGCAGATATTCAAGAAACATTAACAAAACTATGTCATAAAAAATAATTTTGCTTTTTTTAAAATAAATCCGTTTCTGAATAAGAACTGGTTCACAATTCCTAACCCTTGTCCTTTATTAGTATTATCAGGCACAAAACCTTACTCTTTGTCACCGACAGTCAATATTCCACACTAATATGTAAGAAACATCAGTTAGTTATAATGATATGCATATGATGTTTCCTATTGTATTAATTGACACAGCTCAGAGTGATTTTTTTACTTTGCCACAGGGCAAATACAGGCATTACCATTCAACAATTTAAACTATGTACTAAAGCAATTAAACTCCAATGATTTAGCTCAGTGTAAATTAAGACTAAACACCTAATTTTACCTGCAATGTGCTGTTAGCATTAATAATCCCAACAGTGTCCTTTCACCTCACTAAACAACACATCAAGTAAATTATGCATGTAGGTCTGTGTTTACCAGAGAGGCAGTCTGGCTGGAGTTACTGAGGGCAGGCTGGATGAGCGTGCGGGGAACTGTGGCGGTGGCACCAGCCGTGTTAGAGCTGGTTAGCACCACAGTGGGCGCCTGGAGGGCCTGGCTCTGCTGGATGAAGGCTGTGGAGTCAGGAGTGAGCTGTCTAAGAGCTGGAAGACTCCTCTGAAGAAACACATGGAAAAGGAGGAATTAATTGTGGGAAATAGGACTGTCCCGATTATAAAGTTTTGGCTGGCAATTAATCGTCATACAAGCAAATAATGATTTAAAGCAACTCCATTTGCCTAGGCACTAAGCAGGCAGGGTGAATGCTGCAGAGTGTTAACACAACCACCAAAATGACCACGCTGCTTACATGTGCTTTGTGAAACAGGGCTAAATAAAATAAAAATCTTGTTCAATAAACATTGCATAAACTTAACCCCAGTTTGCTCTTAAATGATTTTTCTCCAATTAGTAGATGCTTACAGTAATTTATTAAATGTTAATTACTATATAATTATCTAGTTCCGAATGACATGAATTGAGTTGCATTTTCATTCAATTTTAAGATCTTTACCTTAAGGAAAGGCACTAAATAAGGCTGAGGAGAGGAGTTGAGCTCTTTGTAGAGCCTGCTGGTGAACTCCTCTGCTTCAATTGTCCCTTCCTGAGGGGACAAACACCAAAAACAACTCATACATAGGGACATTTTAGCATATTTAGAGGTTCATATCCCCCACGACCAATGACTAATACAGTGGGTTCAAAAGTCTGAAACCATATTAAAATATTAATTTACATTTTAGAACATTTAAAAAAAATGTCAAACAAAGAAAAGTTACAGTGTAAAATGAAGATTCTTTACTATTTCCATTTAAGATAATTTGTGAGCTTCTGAACATTTTTAAATAAAACTTCAGAACGTTTCCATTAAAGCACATCATGATCATCAGGTTTCATGCAGCTCAAGTACATTTCTGCAGGCAAACAATATAATAAATTATTCAGAAACCATATTAATTTTTCAATTACACTTTTTAATGAAATTATGCTTGATAATATAATTTTTTCATTTAAAATAAAAAAAAAAATGGTTCAATTGTATTAATTAAATTAAAAATCTTAAAATGTATGTAATTATTATAAGAATAAATTATTACATATTACACTAAACATTAATACTTTTATTCAGAAAGGACACATTAAATTGAGCAAAATTATCATGTTTTTCACCAAAATATTAAGCAGCACAACTGTTTTCAACATTGATAATAATAAGAAATATTTCTTGAGCAAATCAGTCTATTAAAATTATTTCTGAAGGAAATGAAGTGACACTAAAGACTGGAGTAATGGCACAGGAATAAATTAAATTTTAAAATATATTAAAGCAGCACTATGTAACTTTTGGCGCTCTAGCGGTTAATAAACAGAACTGCACACATCCCGCGGAAGAACATTCCAACCTTAGAGCTACTTCTCTAAGTTTATGTCTATGGCGATTCACGCAGGTATGTGTTACTCCGCAGCGGTGGCGACCCGACCAGGCTACAATAGTCCAAATATAAGTACTTATTATAACTGTACCGTAGTGATTCGGAATAAGACAAAAACGAAGTTTGGAAGATGAATTCATGATGTACTCTCTCATTATATATACATTTTGCAAATTTTGAACACAGAAAAAGTTACATAGTGCTGCTTTAAAATATAAACTGGTCATTTTCAGTAATATTTCATAATAATAATAATATTGCATATAGTACAACAATATTACTCTTTGCTGCATATTTGATAAAATAAATGCATCCGTGGTCAGCATTAAAGACTTCTTTAAAAAATGTGTAAAAAAAAAACAAAAAACTTTTGAACAGTAGTGAACAAAATAGAAGCATTTTTATGAATGGTCACAGATTTGGACCCCACTGCAGGGGTAGACTATGAAACACCCATTTAACAAAGTGACAAAGGTAATCTGTTCAATTCAGGTTTTACACACAACATTTTAAAAAATAACAGCTTGCACAATTATGATAAAATGTCAACATTTTTTCACCGAGTTAGTAACATGCAAACACACTCAACCTCTGAAACTCACCAGCAGGTTCCTGACCAGCTCTTTAACGTTAGCGACAGTCTCTGATGACTGCTTACCACTAGTGGCCAGCTTTATCAGCGTGGACAAGAAGTTCCTACATTTCTTTACATTCTCCATTGTCTCCTATAAAAAAAGAAAAGTGATTGCATTAGAACAATGTAGATTTACTCTGCAGCAGCTTAAGGTTATCTTGCATCCGTACCTTGGATGCATACAAATGTTCAGGTTAAGATTTAATGGCATGAGCCTTGCATCAGTTGGGGATATCAGGGGATTCCCACTCTGAGAACAGACATTTCATTTAGGTTTGCACTTGGAAATCTCCAAACTCCTTTTTACCATATTTAATCAGGTCAGTTTACAGACCTTTCGAGAAGCCTTTAAGCATGAAGCTAAACGTTCAGGACCGTTTCTTTGGTTGTGAACCAGCGTGTCTTTGTGTGACTGCTAAGTTAGTGCAGCCTCTCACCGTTGCCGAGGAGACGGTGGTCCCTGTGGCAGCAGTCACAGTCCTCTGGGCGGTTCCTGCCTGCACTGACAACACTGCACCTACAGAGGAGGCCTGCTGACACCAGACAGAAGGAGTACAGAGAGAGAAGATAACAGCCACCTCAGAAATACACCTTACAGCACAGACTGATTCCTGTCATTTCTAAAGGGACTGTTTCTACATGATGTGCCTTTCATAGCTACCTGTACAGGTGGTCTCTGGAGTGTGGTAGTGGCCGTGCTGCTGGCTGTAGGAGAGCCCTGCTTTATGATGGTGGTAGGAGTCACCTGTCGGGCCATCAGAGGAGTTCCAGGTGCCTGCAAATATCAGACAGACATCAATGAGCAAATGCTGACATGGAGAATTAATTAAAAAGAATGGAACCAACTAGTTAATAGCTAACTTGCTCAACAATACAGATGGCTTGATGTCCCAGGGCCAGTGTGAGAGAATTTTATTGCTAGTTGACAAACTTTCACATACCCCATTGGACCCATGCTGTGTTTCGCTACATTTTATGCTTTAAAACATTGCATTTTTGTGATCAAATGAATAATCTCAAATCAGAATAAAACACTGTTACTGAATAAAAGTAACATTTTACACCATATTCCACTGCTTTCTAACAATAGTGTATTTATGAATTAATACTAGGGGTGTGCGATATTGACAAAAAATAATATCTACGATAACGATAATTAGACGATATTTTGCTGAGTGTGTTATTGTGCTGGTACCTTAAGGACTACCGTGGACAGCTGACTCCTAAAGTTTTTGATATTCTTCATGTTCTGTGTGGTGGTCAGTTCACACTGATAGAAATTAATATTTTCCAATAAATTTAAACTGATTTTTGCATTTTATGGGCTTTTCTACCTTTATAAAGCCATTTTTCTAAAAGTGTCCATTATCTTTTGAGTCAAATTCTTACATTTAATCAGTGAATTAGAATAATAAGACATTTGGGCTTTTACCAAGCAAATGAAATCAGTATCAACAAAATTCATCTTTGCAATGCAGAGGAAACACAGAAGTTGCATCTGAAGTGGCATTTAGATGTATTTACACACTGTTTAATGCAAGACATGAATGTATTTAACCTGCAATTACAAAGGCATATTTTTTTTTATATATTAAACATTAAACATTGAATACTGATATTTGAAATGATTTAAATATTAAAAGATACTTTGAATGTCAACGTATTAATAAACTGAATCATGCAATGAAAGAACGCACTCTAATATACGCGCACTAGTCTAGACTTCACGTAATGTATGCGTGCACTCTGTAGGGGTGTTTTGAATGGTTTTTGCAAAATACTCGATAACGTTAAATCACACATCGTTGAAACAGCAATTACAATATTATCGCAGATTATATATATCACACACCCCTAATTAATACACATTTGGAATTACACAACTATTTAAAAAAACAATAAAATTGTAAAATAGTATTACAATGCAAAATAACTTTTCTTAATTTTAATGTATTTAAAAATAATAATAATTTGGTTCAGAATTTAGTTTAGAATGTTTTCTGCCTTTCCAAAATTGTCACTGATCCTACCACAAGTATGATAAATAGCTATTCAGCCAAACAGAAAAAAAAATCCTATTGTTAAAAGCATACCCCATATTATAAACTATATAAGTCTATATAATAATATAATACCATAAATATATTTATTATTCCGCAGTCATTCTGAAATATGTACTGCAGGTGTCAGTTGAGTTCGGGGGCGGTCAGAGGGTATTACCTGTGCAGAGGTGATCTGCCCAGGGGTGGTGCTGGTGGGGGCAGCAGGACGGGCGGCCTGAGACTGGGCCTGCATCTGTGCCAACATCTGCTGTGGGATCATCAGTAACTGACCACTATCACTACGCACCAACACCATACCTGCACACACAAACATGACACATATAGAAAGGCTGACATCACTTCCTGTGTAAATTGTTATTCATTAGTGAGATTTTCCTATTGATCTGACTGGAGTCAAGTCTGGCAACTGTGCCCTGCTTAGAGGCACGGAGAATAATGCGCACAGTTGGTGGCCTATATTTGCACAGCACACTGAGAACCCTACACACTCCGTCTCTGTTACCGTGTGAACCAACGGATGTGTTCTGAACAGAAACTGTTGGTTGGAGAATCCAGATGGCCTCTTGTAGAAAAATCTGTCAAGTATTCTGTCTAGCCAGACAACAGGCTTGTCAGAATGAGCAGAGCATACAGTCAAAAGAAAAATCACTAGAAAAAGAATAACTTTATGTGCATTTCCTGAAGCAAGTACCAGTGCTTGTGACTTTGAGGAAGTAAGAGAATAGTGTCGAGGTCTTCACTAAAATCACCCAGTAAAAGGCCGGTCACACTACACTTTTCATTCCATTGACTTTCATTCATATGTATGTGAATGCTGAAGACTGGAAAGGAAACGCAGGCTTATACAACAAACTTTCAGTTTTCTAGTTTGGTGAACTTTATCCTGCAAATTTGTATCTTGCCAAGACGTGTGACCAATAGAAGATTATTACGTCAAAGCATGACCTCGTAGTGGATTGTGTCTTTTTAAATTTTGTATTTTTTATTAGTCATTAGCTACATGATGAATTTATGTTTAAAAAAAAAAAAAAGATGCTGCAGAGCGTGACATCCGAAGAAATTTTACATGCTCAAAGAGAAGTGTAACTGCCCCTTAAAAGAGAAGAGAGATAGAGGAATGCGAGACAGAAAGAACTGAAACCAGTATATATTAGCATTTTAAAGTTCTTATAAAATCACTGGAAGTTACATTTAAAACTTTTTAGCACTGAAATTGAATGGAAGAATCTAAACCTTCAACCTCAAGTTAAGATAATAACTAAGAATTTACCAAACGTTTGAAAGGAATCATATTTGCTATAACTATGGCCAAACTTCAACTCAACATTTCCCTTCAAATTCAGCTAACTTACTACTGGTAAAACACCTTAAAATGTGTTGATTTTAAGATGAAAAAAACTCACTTGGAAGATGATATATTGATATCAACATGCTTTCTAACTATACTTTGAACGCACAGTTAAAGGCACAAAAATGCCATCATTTACTCGTTGTCGTGTTGTTCCAAACCTGCACGATTTTTTCTTCTGAGCACAAAAGGAGATGTTAAGCAAAATGCATCTCCTTTTTTTCCCCGTGCAGTGAAAGTGAATGAAGCTGTCTGAAGATCTCCTTTTGTGTCGTGCACAATAAAGAAAGATATGCAGGTATGAAGGATGTGCAGTTGTAAGGAGAACTATACTTTATATACATTTCAGGAACTTTAACTGCTCTACTGTTGTTGTATGCACCACTTACAGTGTGCACCACAAACTTCGCACGAGATTACAGATGGCTGTTAAAATCTCTACAACTTCCTCTATTACACAAATTCACATCATTATACACACATGCAAGGGGAGTGCTAGTGTGAGTGAGGTACCTGGAGGTAGCTGGATGTTATGGATGTTCTGGCCCGGAGTGCTCTGAGGGAGTCGGGGCGCTAACACCTGTGGCGCAATGGCCCTGATGGCTGGACTCGATCCCGCTGCTGCTGCTGCAACAGTTACCGGAGCCGCAGTTCTCGCAACCCCCTGCAAAACAGCCCCCTTGGCCACTCCAGGGCCGAGAGTCATGGTGCCGGCGAGCTGGATGATAGTTTTAGTAGCCTCGGACTTGCTCGCTGAGGCAGAAGCAGGACTCTGGTTCATCAAAAGAGGGGTCGTTGTAGTAGTAGAAGTAGTAGTAGTAACGTTAGTAGTAATTCCCGGGGTCGCTACATTGGCTACAGTCGCCGAAACGGTGTTATTGTTATTACTCCCGTTAATAGTTAACCCTGTTCCAGCAGTTTGCATAGATGGCCTGACAACTGTCACTGAGGGACCAGCACTGGATGCTGCCGCTGGAGGATTCCCGTAAGAAGACTGTATCACTGTGTTTGGGCTTGGGGCGACAGTGACAGAGTTTCCGTGTCGTTTCGCCACCCCGGGCCCGTTATTAACAACTGGGACAGAAGTTGAAGCGTCGTCTGATGATGATGATGGGCCACTGGACACTGGGGTGCCGCTTTCAGTGTGCGGATCCATGGCATAGCCTCCGTTCAAATTTTTTTAGGGGGACACAAAGTTCAGGTGGTCCTTTTTTTCTTGATTCGTTAAAAATATAGTTATAAATATTTTAAAATTTGAAGTCTAACACATCTTAAGTTAAACATTATTAAGTGTAGTGAAATAATTTAACAGCCGCCTTCTTTGCAGTGTTTAAATCATTTTATAGTATTGAGAACATTTATATAAAATAATGCATGCAATACTGTAGGTTTTAGGGAGGAATTAGATTTGCATGTATCAGATAGGAGCTCATCTGAGATGGTACAAAGGCAAAGGCACCTCTCCAGTATGTTGTTAACCTATCGTTAATTACTTTGAAACTGTCAAGAAAGAGCTTTAAATCAAATATCTTAAATATTGAATTTGATAAACTAATTGTACAGCTGTAAATAGTTTGTCATTTATGAAAAAATGCAGATATTGAGGTTTAAAAGACTATAAATTAGTATATATATATATATACAGGGGATA
>NW_015548296.1:1591144-1596006 GCF_001515605.1 Sinocyclocheilus anshuiensis | reverse complement strand
GCAAATGGCTGCAATATAACAGAGTGAAAAATTTAAGGGGGTCTGAATACTTTCCGTACCCACTGTAATTATTATCTAAAAAGAGAATAATTGAATAGTATTCATAAAGGATGCTGATGCTGTGTGGGTGTGTTGTTGTTTTTTTTTTTTTCATTTCTGGTTTGAGAAGAGTATGTGTCATGAAATTAAAATAATTAGTGCTTTGGTCTGTTTTTTTTTTTATTTTTATTTAAGGAATATATACATTCCTGCTTGGCATAGATTAAAATACGAAGATGGAGAAAAACAGTAATACATGGTGCTATAATTGCACCCAATGACTGTGTAAATAGTGGTTATATTGTTGTGAAAATAAATACAGTGTTAAATCTTGATCTAGGATGATTGTTTTCTGGTCACAATTTATAAGCATTGCTCTTCAAACCTGATGGATCCTTAAAAAAAACAAATGATTATGGTGAGCACATTTAATGGTGAGCACATTTAAAGATAAACCTCAAAATGAATGTAAACAACATGATTGATTACAACAGCAGTAGTAACTGGTACTGCACTAAAACAAAATTCATGATACTTTAGTTATATAAATGCTGTGGATATCTTCAAAACTGACTGAAAGTGCCTGTAAAAGAGGTCAAAAAAGTAAATGTTATAATATTTGCTACATATTATACAATCCTTGATATTGTGCCAAAACATCATTAATAGACTTACAACAGAAAAAGACTCAGATCATAGTATTTAATTTAATACAAGAATTGTTTTAATCACCCTCTAAGTGAATAGATGAGGCGGCACTTGTGGCACTTGAAAAACAAAACGCTTTAGACAGCAGAAAAATAATATTGGCAGAAAAACAATAATGAAATCTAAAAGCTATTTTTATACCTAAAAGTATTTTTTATGCATTATTCTAACTGTTGTTTTGAAAAATTCTCACAAAATGATATAATCACACCTTCTCTCTATGTGTATAATTGCCCCTGATTTTCCCTACTCATTCATTCACCGTTGTGCTTTGACAAGTTATTTCTGAAAGAGATTTAAATGTTTATATTTGCATCACAGGTGTGGCTGTCCTGCAGAGTGCTGGGTTCCAGATTCAAATTTCACTTCTTCATTGTTACACTTTCAGTGCTTTGTAACGTACTGGGTTGGCTACGACAACATCAAGAGCTTTCTGGGCATGTAAAGCATTGTTTACCATCATTAATTACCTGTTTGAGTTTTTTTGCTCAGGCTTCTGATTTGGGAGATTCATTAAATTCATCAAATTAAATGTCAGTAAATGCTGCTTTTAACAGTAAAAATCTGTTAAAGCTCTTTTTGGCTTTTGGTACTTGCTTTGTACAAACACATTTTTACAGTATGTGAGGTTATGGTCCTCAGATCTTTTCTTATCTTGGGTAAATCTGTTTTTCTGAAAAAGTTACAGATTCAGTGGCTGACTTTGGAGGTGCAATGGTATGGTCAGTGGACCTGGATGATTTTTGAGTGAGTGACGTGACATGTGGCCAAGTATGGTGACCCATACTTGGAATTAGTGCTCTGCATTTAACCCATCCAAAGTGCACACACACAGCAGTGAACACACACACACACCGTGAACAAACACCCGGAGCAGTGGGCAGCCATTTTTTTGCTGCGGCGCCCGGGGAGCAGTTGGGGGTTCGGTGCCTTGCTCAAGGGCACCTCAGTCGTGGTATTGAAGGTGGGAGAGAGCGCTGTACATTCACTCCCCCCACCTACAATCCCTGCCGGTACGAGACTCGAACCCGCAACCTTTGGGTTACGAGTCCAACTCTCTAACCATTAGGCCATGACTTGGTCAGGGATAACAGACTGACCCTGAAGAGAAACACGCAACATGCAGAATCTACTTTATTGTACAACTGAGTAAGGTGTAATCAAAAATTATTCTTCTAAATTTCACTTATGGGAACATTTTCTGTATAAAAAATGAGTGAGAACATTTGATGCATGTGTTCCCTGGGAATCAAAATGTTTGTATTTAGAATATTACTGTTACTTTAAAAACTCAAATATATATATATATATACATGTAAGTACTTTATGTTTCATATGTACACCATAAATGCTCCCCCTCTTTTTGAAATAGAAATATGTCATATGTGATATATAAGATGCAATATAAGACTTTTCAATTATTTGTTTGCTAACTCGTACTGATTTGAAATTCTGTTTGATTTGATATTTTATATATTTTTTTTAAATGTGAATATTTATATTTATTTTTTAAAAGATAAATATTTTATTTCAATTAAAATAATTTGGATTTCATTCCATGTTCAAAGCACCAAGAAAAGATAAATGTAAACATACAAACCTCTCTTAAAAAGATAAAAAATAAAATCCACAAAAAAATGTAAATGGACTACAATTCAACACTCACAAAAAAGGAAAACGCACAAGCAATCAAACAAAAGGATTACAATTATATACAACTAAAATATTAAGTTATCTTGTTCACTTAACTACACAGACTAGTGCTACATATGCATATATGTACAAATACATTAAAACACTATCCTTAAACAAAACGTTTTTACAACCTAGTTGTGAATTTATTAGAGATCACAAATATATTTGGATCAGTCGCTCCTCTTGTACCATAGCGCTCCCCTCTGTGACACTCCAAGTAAGGACCCCAGTCCTCTGTGGGTGAACAGGCTTCTTTGATACGCTGAATGACAAAAGCTAAAGTTTAGAATCAAATAGCGCATGACTAACGCAACACACCACTGACATGCTGTGCATGTTAATATACATTAAAAATTATTTTAAAAGAATCAAAACATTTTTCTCAGATAAAACATGAACATCCTGCTTTACCTGCCAAGGGCCTCCACTAGCTTTGTACACTTTCCAGACCGCAAGAATAGGGATCCAAATGAGGCAAAATGCAGTCATACCCCAGCCCAGAGAAATGCCCCAATCTGGATATGCAACTGAGCCATATGTGGGGGATGTAAAAGTATACAAGGACCATACAAGGATAATCTGGTAAAAAAAAAACATAATCATTAGGTATAACTTTATTATTATTTATATAATAATTATAGTTTAAAAACGGCGTACATACAGAAAGAACCACTGGGGTGATAAAAAACCAGCAAGCTCTCCACCATAACCAGAAGAGGGCGCTCTTACTCCCAATCATCATCTCAATGTCTTTGATGAACCGATTACCACCTGAAAATGTGCATGCATTTTAGAAAAGAACAGAACAATAATTGGAGACAGGCAGCACATATAACATTACCACATATTGCTAATACTCACCATACAAGATGGAAAGACCTAAGACCTCCAGTAATCCAGCGACCAGGAGAATCCATCCAGCACAAAAAGTGTCAATTAAATTCACCCAATATATTCCTGCCTATCAAAACAAAGCACTTTTAAATATACTGCACAGTTGGGTTCACTTTGTGCAGAATTCCCTTATTCACCTTTCATGTAATGCATTTTTATCATTGTAAAAGTATATCTCAAGAGTATTCGAAATGGTTTGCCTACCCTTGTGATACATGGCAAGCCGAGCAAAAAGAGAACAATGCAGACTGCTGTTGTAACAATTCCTCGCTTGGACTTCAAAAGCTTGGGATAGGCATCTTGGAGGCAGGTGGCAATAACCTCTGTAGACAAATCATGATTATTATTAAGATTAAGACAAATACGTGAGTACTTTTTTCTTATTATTTTACAGTATCTAAATCTGCTTTTCTTTACCTATTCCTGCGAACTGGGAGTCCAAGCCAAGGGTAATAAGCATAACAAAGAACAGTATTGACCACAGGGGTGAAATGGGCAGCTTAGAAAGAGCATCAGGGTATGCAATAAAGGCCAGTCCAAAACCTAAAACACAAATTGGGGATTAGCTTCTAACACAAGGATGAGTACATCATGCTAGAATGTTTATTATTGTTTTAACTATTGCTTTAATGGCAAACTACACATTTTATCACGTTCTTTGTTTTAAAAGAACGCTTAACTGCTCTGCAAATGCACTTGTTTGATTACTGAAAAATGAAAAACAATACTACATTTACATTTCAGATCTTACCAGCATCTGCAACTTCTGACACTGGTCTCTGATAGACATGCGCCATGTGTCCAAGGATAGAAAAGATGGCAAAGCCAGCAAAGACACTGGTGCCACAGTTTGTAACGCACACTATAATGGAGTCTTGATAGCAGTTGTTGTAAAACTTATTGTAAGAGGACAGAGCCATCAAACCACCCCATGCAATGGAGAGAGAAAAGAAGATCTGAGTAGCTGCATCCTTCCAAACCTATGGTAAAAACAGGCTACATTAGCTGTCTGATATCAGTGTATTCCTGTGATTATGAACAGTAAGTTTAGACAGTTGTATTTAGTTCTTGACAGACCTCAGAATCAGTCAGTTTGGTGAGGTTAGACTTTGAACCGATGTAGAACTCAATGCCATCTTTTGCTCCCTCCAGAGTCACACCACGAATCAGCAGGATAAAAAGAACGACGTATGGGAAAGTAGCTGTGAAATACACCACCTGAAATGTACCATTTATTATGTTAAATTGAATGCAAAATGCTTTGTTCTCTTGCTGCCTCAACACGATTTACTGTACAGATACGATTTAATGTTATTGAGGTGAAACACTAACCTTCCCAGAGGACTTTATGCCTTTGAAGAGAGCTGCTCCGACTAGTATCCAGGCAAGCAGCAGGCAAAGGGCAAGGTGCCAAACCACTGGCCCCGTCTCATTCATACTGCTAGTGCGCTGAAGAGCCACCTCACTGTGGTCAAACAATTCAGTCACAAAATGTCAAATACAAAAAAAAAAAAAAAAAACGAACG
>NW_015548296.1:1586576-1590991 GCF_001515605.1 Sinocyclocheilus anshuiensis | reverse complement strand
CAAAAAAGGCAAAATAAAAAAAAAAAAAAAAAAGAACGAACGTACAACACACATAAGCAAAAAAAAATAATGCAGATAAGAAAAATATATTTTCCTTTTTGACTCACTCCCATTGATTCTCGACTAAAGACTAAAGGTTAAAATATGTTGAGGTGAAGACTATTTTTAAACTTCATTCAAAGCAAAATGTGTCTTTAGAGAGAGAATTAAAAAAATAATAATTTAATGTTAATTACTAGATATTGGAGACAAGCTCTGTCTTTACTGTCACCTTTGATGACCTTTGTTACTGTCACACTAAACATTTGAACAGTAGTGTACATTTCAGTCTAGTTTTTTTTAATACACATTTTTATCTTTTGTGTTTGCCGCTTCCATCTTAAAACTAAAGCGTTGTAAACATCAAAAGGCAAACATCCCACCCAAGCTTCCTGTTTTAACAGAAAACACTTCAGAACAGTAAAGAAACGACACTCTACAAATTTGTAATGCTGTGCCAATCACCCCAAATCCTGACACAGCCCAAAACATTAGTCATGAATAATCCAAAATTTAGGATATATATATATAGAAAGAAAGAAAAAGAAAGAAAAAAAAGTGTGCCAACAAAGCTCAGTCTCACTGAGAAGCTGTACAAAAACAAATGTCAACTTACTCCCAGTATTTCTCGCTAGGGCTCTGGCCTGCTGTAAATTCATTCTGGCAGGTTTGATTCTCAGCAGTCACATTCAGTGTTGCAGCAGTAATGTTGTAAGCTATTGAAATACAACATAAGGTCTAAACAATGATCCACTGCAGTATTATTCTGCATCTTGATAAATAAATACTTTGAACATATAAAATAGTAGTTAGATCTATAAAGCACAGAGCTGTAAGGAGGTTCCCATTAGATATTTTCTTTACAGTATTAAGTGTGAAAGGCAAATTTCCTTTACAAGCCAGTTCAACTAGAAAAATCCAAATACTTGCATTATCTGAGCATAAAGTCATGGTATGTCTGACACAGAAACACGGGCCTCTTTAGAAAAGAAACAGTCTAACAAACCTGTTGAGTTGCAGTCCTTCGCACTCCAAGGGAGAGGATATTGACAAGATGCAAAAAGGTAGTAGATACTATAAGCAATGATCACATTATAGTAGATTGCCACAAACGTGCTAACCAGCATCATTGTGATGCCAACACCTACAAAAGAAAATATCACTTTAAAAATATATGTTTAAAGTATAAAAGTCAAACATTTGAATCAATTCGCTCAAATAAGTGTGCACTTGATTTGCCCATGTTGGATTTTTTTAGTGTCCACAAACCCCCTTAAACATTAATGTAAAGGTCCTGAGGGCAAATGTAATTATGCAATCTGCATGTTAAATTGTGTTGGAGGAGTATTTGTCCTTGTGTCTCAAGGTTGGTTTAATACATTTGTGAATTAGCCTTGAGGCATTTACAACATTGGTGGACCTCAAACTGTGGCAAAAGTCTATTTGAATCCACAGTGCATTCTTAAGAAACTCGTTTTAGGTTGAATTCAGAGTTACCTTGCAGTATAGGCACAGCTTTCCACACATTGATGGGGCCTTGGCTGCAAAACTGTCCAAAAGAGCTCTCCATGAAGAACAGAGGAAGGCCAGCAACAGCCAGCATGATAGTGTAGGGGATGAGGAAGGCCCCTTGAATTGTTGAAAAGACGCAGTATTTAAAACAGAGAGAGAGAAAAGAAAGAAAAAAAAATCAGTTTTCTTTAAATATAATTTTGTGCTCATATAAATGCTCTTTTAATTGAGTTATGAAGGAAAAGTTAAATATATTGCCCTTTTTCTGGCCTAGTTTTACCTTCTTGCTCCTCTATTATACAGTATGAATAAGACATTAATTCAACATACATTATATGAAAAATCATAATAAAAGTCATCTTACTGTACCTCCCCCATGTTTGTAAGCCAAGTAGGGAAATCTCCACACATTTCCAAGACCAACAGCATAGCCGATCATAGACAGCATGTACTCTCTTTTGCTGCTCCAGTTTCCCCTGTCAGTGTTTTCATCTTCTTGCCCAACATGAGGATCTTGCTTGTTAGATCCATTGCTATCCTGCAAAAAGTAACAATAATAATAAATACTCATTACTAAAATCACATCACGTTATCTTTCTTTTTTATTATCAATGTCAAACCATGCCAATAAATAAAAATGGATGTAAACATAATTGTTTGTTACCTGCTCAGCTGCAACTGAGTTTTTGAATAGTACTCCTGTAATGTTGCTCAAGTTGTACTTCCTCATTCTTCAGCAGAGTCTCAAGAGCGACAGGTGAAGTGATGGACACACCTGACAGAGTGAACCTGAGGAAAAACTGTACACGGTACTCTTATATAGTTCACATACACCCCTCCCCACCCCCTTTCAACATGACAAAACATCACATTTGTAGTGTTCATACACATTACAGCCACTGATCGTAATCTCGGTTTGCATTTACATTGACTCTGTTGGAAATATCATAAATTATAAATCAATATTTTTATTTTAGCTTGATTTATTAATATGAAGTTTTTATGTCTAATATATAGTATATCTATGGTATTATACAGTGTGTACAGCTTTTATAACAATAAAAAGAACAGGGCTAATTTAGTAATCACTAGGTATCCGTCATCTGAGAAATTCCCAAGTGTCAGAATAAACTACTAATCATTGCAAACAAAGGCCCCTGATAAACTACACTTTCTCACTCAAGAGGCCCTTCACAGTCATTCTGTCATAACAACATGAAAATCACTTGTTTATGATTCAACAAGAAAAAAAATAAAAATAAAACATGAGGTTCAGATACGTGTATGACTTGCATATATTTGTCCAGCAAGATCACTTCCATGACATTTTATCAGTAAACATTTAGGTGAGGCAGAGCTATTTAAGGAATGTCAGAGACACAATATCCAGTGAAACAAAACTGGCTTAATTATTATAAAAAATGTTTTATATAAAGTTCAAATTATGATGTGGTTTTACAGAATGATATGTATTATATAGTTCAGTTCCATAGATAAAAACAATAGTAAAACTCTGGGAATGTTTTGTTGTCTTTTTATTGTGTGGCAATCATCAAATATATTATAAGAAAATGTAGCAATAATATTTACCAAGACAAAAGGAAAGGTTCTGGGAATTAAATGACTCCACTTCCCTGTTTTTTGTCTCCCAAAGTATGTTCAAGTGCAGATTCCAAACCATTGTTGACATTCCACAGACCCTCAATGACTGGACACTGAGGGATGGAGAGCAAACATAAGCTCTTTGTATCAAGCCTGACAAGAGAGCACAACCTTAAAATAATCAGGCAACTTATTAACTCAAAACCCGTAGCTTTTCTACTGGTTTAAACATCTCACCACCTGCATTTAAGCCTTATAAATCACTATCATCATGTTAAGCGCCAAATTACAGTATGGTTTGCCGATACACATGAACCATTTGTCAGAAACAGGTCATGAGGTGTTTACCACAGTCTGATGTTATTGCCCAGAAGTGTTTTGACTGTCATTAAAGTGCTTACCAGGTAATTACAGGTAAAGGAAACAAACAGTAGCCCCTCAAAGTATGTGTCTGTTTCAGAGGAAAGGGTTAAAATAAATGAAAAGACATGGAACGAGAGTGAGCACCTATAAAAAAGCTTGACAGATGTGGTATAATTTTAATTGTTCAGGGAGCCATGTGAGTTAAATCTCATATAAAATGGTTATTTCTTTTTAACTTTTTATTGAGTTTACCATCTCTAACAAGACATTGGTTGTCAAAGTGAAAGAGCGCCTTGCTAGCGAGTTTCCAATGCGTAATGTCCTTGTGACTTTGGTTTAAAAAAAAAAAAAAGTAAGCTATACTCTAAAAGTAATCTGCATTCAGGGTGTTTGCATCCATGGTTTTAAGAAAGTAGAATTATTACAAATGAAGACACTTATAATAGTGAGTCATCTGCATTCACCACTTTCAAACGGTTGCAGGATGAAATACTCCCTGTTACACACTTACTAAAGTCACAATATGATGTCACAGCCATAGCCTACGGTGGCCGAGAAGTGCAAAGCAGATCACAATTCTGAAACCAAAATAACAAATTACAAACGCAAATGCAAGTCTAAAAAACAAAATAACAATTCAGAAAGCACAACAACAATTCAGAAAACATTATAACAAGTCAGAAAACACTATGACAAATTCGAAAACAAAATAACAAGTCAGAAAACACAACGACAAATCCGAAAACAAAATAACAAGTCAGAAAACACAACGACAAATCCGAAAACAAAATAACAAGTCAGAAAACACAACGACAAATCCGAAAACAAAATAACAAGTCAGAAAACACAACGACAAATCCGAAAACAAAATAACAAGTCAGAAAACACAACGACAAATC
>NW_015548296.1:1570844-1585532 GCF_001515605.1 Sinocyclocheilus anshuiensis | reverse complement strand
TCAACGTATACAGGGAAGAACCAGCCGAAGAACAGCAGAGTCGTGGTAGAAAGTTCGGAGATGGTATTAAAGTAGCTCAGTTTAAATGTATTGTATGAATTGCCCTTACTCTGGAATAAAAAATACGGGGTGTCTATATACATTTAGTTAAAAGTAGCTGTAAACATCAGCTCAAGTGGTGCAGATGGATAAATGCGTGCCTAGATTTGAAAAGGGAGGAAAAAAAAGTTCGGCAAAAGGTGGGATCGAACCCGGGTCGATCGCGTCAAAAGGCCAACGACAAGCGTTTATCCATCTGCACCACTGAAATTGATGTTTTACGGTCACTTTTAACTAAATGTAAATAGACACCCGTATAACATTCGAATTTGTCATAGTGTTTTCTGACTTGTTATAATGTTTTCTGAATTGTTGTTGTGCTTTCTGAATTGTTATTTTGTTTTTTAGACTTGCATTTGCGTTTGTAATTTGTTATTTTGTTTTCAGAATTGTGATCTGCTTTGCACTTCTCGGCCACCGATAGCCCTATTAAAAACAAAACAAACAAAAACATAACAAAACAAAACAAAGAAACAAAACAAACAAAAACATAAAACAAAAACAAGAAACAAAACAAAACAAAACAAACAAAAAAAACTAAACAAACAAAAAACATAACAAAACAAAACCAAGAAACAAAACAAACAAAAACAACAAAACAAAAACAGACAAAAAACAAACAAAAACATGACAAAACAAAAACAAGAAACAAAAAAAATCAAAAACAAGAAACAAAACAAACAAAAACAAACAAAAAACAAACAAACAAGAAAACCCGGACCATTAAGGTCAAAACATGTTCTCAAATCTGTGTAATGTGAAAATAATTGCCAGAGACTTGCAGGCTAATAACACATGACTTGCCAATTTAATTACTTTAATATGTAACTGATTCATGGCATAAAGCACAAAAGCTACATTTTCCCAACTGTCAGTTTTCTTTGAAGCTTACTTCCTTGATTCAGGGCTCAATCTATCTAAATCTAGAAATACTCTATCAACATTTCAAAGACGTGTCAACATATAATTAAGATTTAATAGAAATAGCTTGATATTAAGTAATGATTAAGAAACATCTGTCAAAATTTGATTGTTGACTTAAGGGTAACTTGAGACATTGTGTTATAATCTATGATATCAGAATCAAACAAAGTAAATTAGCTGCTTGTGTTCTGTGATTTCTTTAATAGAAATATGTTTTTTCTTTATTTTCTAAGTAGGCATTAGCAAGAGCCAATTTAGATATAAAGATATGAATGTCGTCACAGAGAACTAGAGAAATATGATTTGTTTGGATATGTTTTAAACTCACGTAAAAGCATTTAATACATCAAAATATTAGCTTTATTGAGTTACAAGAAAGGTCTACAGGCATGTTTAAACACCAGAACCTCAGTCATTTTTATAACACATGCAATACATTTTGTTCTTAAAACACAACCATTCAAAGTTTTTCTTCCCCCCTTTAAGATGTGAATGGAAGATTTTCTTTAATTTTCTCATGACGATATCATATCAGACAATACATTATACAAGTTAGATGGATGTAGTCAAGTAAGATCTTTCTGTTCTCCATTCAGTTCTTCTGTCTCACATGTAGAATAAATACTCACAGCATTGTTCAACTTCTTTCCTGAAGAGACATGAATCCACAAACCTAAAGTAAATCAAATGTGTATCAAACAAATAGCAAAACTGCAATGTTGACTTTAGCATTGCCAATAGTGTCATCCAACTGACAGACAAGCACACAAACATAGAGTAAAAGCACAGAAAGGCATATTAAAATGGCTATGTGGCTTTTGAGAAAAAAAAAAAAACTAGCTTCACATACCTTAACAGAGGATCTTCATTTCCTATCTAAATCTCTCAATATCCTTTCCCCCCATTTCTGTATTTGTACTTCTCTCTAAAGTCCACAGGAAATTATATTCCTCTCCTACAACATCCCAAGGCACTATAAATTTCCCTACAATAAAAATGTACATCAATGTACAAGTCATGCCACTCTGATATAATAATTTGAGGGAAACAAAAGAGCCCCCTGATGATTGGACACTGCCATTACACTGCAATATCAGTAGCCAGACGAAGGCAAAGCGCAGCTTCAGAGGGCATGTCTCCAGCACTGATATCATTTCCTTCCAGCCTCAAGACTTGCAGCTTCGAGAAGTTCATCACATCCACCACACTGCAGAAACTGCCCAGTGAAAACTCTGAAACGAATGGAAAACAAGTTTTATATGCAATTTCAACATGCCTGGAATGGGAACAGTCATTGGATGAAAATAGTTAAGACTGTTTCACTAAATTACACTTGAAGAAATAATTTTCTTAATTATTTTTTAAATCAAAATTAAGCCTTAAAAAAATCTAAAATCCTTAAGATTCATTTACAAGCAAAATGAGTGATAAGAGAATGTTTATGAATGTTTAAACAATTTTAAATATTCTTCATTTTATTTTTATTGTTTGTAATCACAAAATCTCACTAAATGTTATTTAAAAATAAATACATGTAAAAAAAAGTGTATACATGTAGAATACAAAAAAAAAGTAGGAAAATTAACATTTAAAATGAATTATCTAATGAAAGAAATTATGTTTTGCACGTTTACATTGCCAATTATATCTTTATATCACTTTTATATTACTAATTTATATAATATTTTTAACTTTTTCTTTTTTCAAAAAACCATTGTTACATTTTTTATTTTTTTGTTTAGACAAGATATGTTTTTTTTATTAGAATTAGAATTATGTTTTGCAATGTAAAGCTTTTGTCTGTTATTCCATTCATGGACTATGATTATATTTCAACTTCAAATTTTTCATTGAATAAACCCTAATTATAACAAATAAGGCTGAAATAATTACTCAAGTAAATAAAAAAAAAAATAAACTAATGAAAGTGTATACACAAGTGTTAAAAAATATGTAGAAGTGCAGTACCTTTGATCTGATTGGCCTGTAGATAAAGATGTTGCAGATTAGTACTGACAACAGGAATGCTCTCCAACTTGTTGAAGGACAAATCCAGCTCCACCAGACCGCTGTTGTTAAAGGTGTTTTGAGGGATGCCTTTGTTTGTGAGCTCATTGTGAGAAATACGGACATACTGCAGGTTGGTGAACTGGCTGAGGAAGTTCTCTGGAACTGCTTCGATGGAGTTGGACTCTAGGTAGAGCTGGTGGAGCATCTCAGGAAGACCATTAGGAACCTTCTTGAGCTGGTTTCCGCTCACATCCAGCAGAGTTAACGACTTCAGACCTTTCAGGCCACTGATATCCTGGAGACCGTTGTTATGGAGCAAAAGTATGGTCAAATTCTCCATGCCCTCAAAAGCGTTGGGGGGCAACTTGGTGATTTTATTGTGATTGAGACGAAGGTCACGCAGGGAGCGAGGCAGGTTGGACGGCACCTCTGTTAGGTTGTTGTTGTTCAGGTACAGGCGATTCAAGTCCACCAGTTTGGCAAACGCTTGCTTGCCCACTGAGTTAATGTGATTCTCATGCAACAAAACCCACACAAGGTTGGTGGCATTTCCAAAAGCATTATCTGGGACAGAGGTGATCTGATTGTGTTGCAGGTACACATACTTAATCCGGGATGGGATGTAAGGCATTTGTTTCATGTTGCGGTTGTCGCAGTACATGGCAATTGGGAAGGTTGGAGGACAGTCGCACTCCTCGGGACATTCTCCTCCAGTGTTGTCGGCCTGCAGAGAGGCGTAACCATGGCTGTGAAGGGAAGAAAGCCACTGGAAAGGATCTCTGTCCTGAGCCAGCGAGAACTTCAGGAGTCCCAACAGCAGAAGAGCAATTAGCCGCATTGTCACTGGCAAGAGACTTGACAGCAGCAGACAGAAAGAACACTTTTAAGATTTGTAGGATTAATTAAAAATGCGCAATTAATGACTACCCTGCTGTAAAACCAGCCTTGGATAGACTACTGGTCTTAGCTGGTTTGAGCTGGTCTAGCTACCCACCCAGCCCATATAAGCTTATGCTAACTGGTTTAACCAGATACCCTAAGCTATTTTTCTTGCTATAGCTTTTTCCAGCAAAGTCTGGCTGGTTTTATTAGAATTTTGGTCATTGTATGACTAGTTAAACCAGCAAACAGCCTCGCCAGGTTGGGAAACCAGGTAAAATAGTGAGGACAAACCATCTTTAACTGGTTTAAGCATTTTTTTTCTAGCTGGGTGGCTAGCTGCATGGTCTTCCAGATTGTTTAGATGACAAGTGCCCAAAATCCATCTGTAACCATAGCAGATCAGATCAGGCTGAAGAACCAAAATCAGTTTTGATTGCTTCAAAAATGGTTTTGCAACAGGGAAAGGTGCAGGAACACCAAAAATGGAATTATAGATAAAAACTAAATACTGAAATTATTGCAGATCAGGCAAAAATAGTTACTTGCGTGTGATAAAACTGAAAAATAATGGCTATTGTATAAAAACAAACAGGTCAGGTATGAAACCCAGGCATTTCATTTATCTATAAAGTGCTTTAAGTAAAAACCTGTATTCAACTGTATTAAGCAACACAACCTGTATTCAACTACTGTGAGCTTGTTCCACTTAGTACCAAATCCAAAGACTCCATTGATGCAGAAATGCAAAATAAGACGAGAATAAATAAATAAATAATAAATCTTCCAAGTAGGCAGTAGAAAACAGCATCACACCTACCTGATCAGCAAAGGCTCTGCCTTCTCTTTGTCTCACTGCGAGTCCTTGTAGCAAAATGAAGTGGCTTTGGCAAAGACTGCAAATACCCCTTCTCCCCTACAAGCTTTTTTGCCTCCACCCTCCGAAGCCCACTCTCAACCCCCATCCAATTACAGAAGGCTTGCCTTTCTCCATCCCAAGTCCATTTTTCACCAGCGTTGAGTGGCTGGTCTCGATCACTCCCAGCTGTGGAACATGTTAGGGACATCTGCGTCTGCATACATCAAGCTTTTCTCATTAAGGAGAATGCGGCCCTTACTGGGAGACTGACCAACCTATCAACAGTGCATGAGGGAGCTGTATACAACTCTACAGACTTACCTTCTTACCTCTGAGCCGCCCAAGAGGCACAGCAAACATGTTCCCTTCAGATTACAAAACAGACACATTTTCAGCACATATTTTCAGATGCAGACTGAATGACTCAAGTCATTTACCTGAAAGCAGTGGCAAATCATAAACAGTCTGTCATTCGATCTCTTGTGTGTTTCATATCTACTTGGAGTTTCATATCTCCAGGCACTCATCCTGAGGAATGTCAGGTCCTCCATCTCCTGAGAGGCCTCTCTTTGTGGTCTTTGATGGCTGGTTGCAGCCAGCTGGTTTTTGGTAAGCAGATCTGTGGCACGCTAGAGGTGCTGGGCTTTGGACTCGACACAAGACATAAAGCCAGACAGCTTCATGTTCTGACAGCTCCAGGACTGAATCACAAACACAGGTCCTGAGGGAGCCTCCATTTTTATTTACTGTGTGAAGGGTTGAAAAACCATAGGTGTGGATGGGTAGTAGTAGGAATTGTGCATGCTTTGGCACCTTTGTGTAGCAGGTTTGCTTTAATGATTTAAAAAATCGTTGTCAGCCTTCCAAATACAGCGCAAATGTAACTAGAGTAATCAGTTGTACCAATAAGGAGGTACATTAATGATTAATAGGCTACTAAATTGCAATTTCACCATTACATATAATTTTACCACTACATATTTATACATGTAAAGATTCTTAAGTCAAAAAAAGCAATCCAACATTCAACTAATTGCATTTTAGCTAAATATAAGCCATTTTCATTTAATTCCAATTAACATGCCCTTAGCAGGGAGTTTGATTGACAGGTGATCTGACCAATCATAATGCCGAATCTGCCATTTTGTCTGACAAACAATCCAGACAGGAGAGTAGATTAACATCGGTGCTTGAACTTGAAAAATTATGTATTGACGTCCTTCCAGGGTCATGTTTATTTTGTGCAATAACTATTAAAGGGGTCATCGGATGCAAAATTCACTTTACAAGTTGTTTGAACATAAATGTGTGTTGGAAGTGTGTGTACACATCCACCATATAATGATAAAAATTCACCCAGTGGTTTTTTAAAAATCCCTATTTTAAAATCCCCTTTCTCAAATCAGGCTGTTCTGAGATTCCTGTCAGAATGACATAGTTCTGTACAGGCCCCTCCCACGATAGTTGATTGACACTAGTGTCTTACCTTAGACCCGCCCTGAGTGAGCTGTGAGCTGTCCGCTATTGTGTCGACTCCGGTGCAGGGGAAGACAAGAATGTCTCCGATTAAGCGATTGAGGTGTTTTGTTGTTGAATATAAGAATGAATATAGCAGTCGTCATTTACTCCCGACATCTGAGCCGCTGAAGACGCAGAGGATTAACGTTACTGTCGTTTCTGAAGGGAATGCGCAGATCCCCGATCTGCCTAAATGTGTCTAAGTTCGCGCGAATCATTCATGATCCAGCTTCATCTACTGAAGAAGTGAGTATAAGGATTTTTTATGAATTTTCGCCTTTCCTAATAATGGGCTAGTTAGCCAGTTTCGCGGCTGAAGTTTACAGTCTGCTCGTCACCCCACGGAAGAGAGGGGCGAGGTCAGCAGAGCTCATTAGCATTTAAAGCAACATGGACTAGAATGGCTTGCTGAAAACAGAGCTGATTTTGCCAGGGTAAAAAAGGTGTTTTTTACACTACCATTGAGAAATTTTAACCAAAGTATGTTATAGACTTTTCATTAAGACCCTAAAGAATCATATCAACTTCTGGAAAATGGGCATCCGATGACCCCTTTTATAGAGGAAGAGTTGATTGGTTCACATGCCGCTTGAACTTACAGCGATCTGTCACGACACATTAAAGAGCCCACAAAATGGTATTTATTGTTTGAATTTCTTACAAAATGACAAAATTTGAAAGCTTAAGACTTTATTTCATACCAAAATTGACCTGCTCTGTCTTGTCTTTTGCTGCGTTGTGGGTTTCCTTTTTGCTCCGTGATGTATTTTTCACTGCGTGAGAACATAATGTGTGGCCTGAGAGAAAATTAAATAAGTATACTCTTTTAAAGCATACATTTATATGATAAGTTCTATTTTTTCACAAGAGTATGACAGTCTAATTCTGTAAATGGCTTAACTTAGCTAGCTGATGTACTTACTAAACACACCTATTAACCTTTAAAACAACTTTAGCAAGACATTTTAGCATTAATTGTGAAAGAAAATTCAAGTTATATAGACTGAAACAGCATAAGAATTCCTCACTCCCCAGTACCTCTTCATACTGTTCACTATTTGGATGCATAGATGACTAGATCTCTATAACATAGTGTTTTCCATACTGTTGCTGCAAGTAGCCTGACTGTCTCTAGAAAAAGCTTCAGGTCCAGAACGCACAGGGTCTGATCCCAGAGGGAGGTGAACTCAGCATCAGGAAACACTTTACATTCCTGCCATCCCTGTCCCTGCTCCTGCTGATCTCTCTCCAGCCGTGACTTAGCCTCTTTGAACTTTAGAATGATATGTGATTTGTATTTCAGCACACAGAGGTCAGACAACAGAGGTGACCTGAATCACTGCGAGACATGCTTTCTTACGTTATCTTCAGTGATGACCTCTGTGTATATGAAGACTGAAGCTATTAGCGATCAAGCAGAGCAAGTTATTCTGCTGGAATTTTGTCCATTCTATAGATGTCTGATTCTAATGTATGATTCTAATAGCTATATACAGCCAAGAACTCTGTCATCAATTACTCACCCACATGTTGCAAAACTGCATAACTTCTTTTTCCTGTGGAAAATAAAGAAAACAGAATATAAGAAATATTTAGATATAGAGAGATATTTAGATGTGTGTGTTTTTCCAACTGCCTCGTGATTAAAAAAAAATGCATACAGGTTTTAAATGACCATTTAAGAGATGACTGGATTTTCTAGCATTACTAGAATTTATATTCTAAATACAAGCAATTAAAAATATTTCCACACATTTCAGCATAATCTGACATGCACAAAAGATACAGCTGGACAGTAACAGCACACCATAAAATATTCTGCATATAAATAATAATCCAGCTTTACCATCACAATAATTTACACAATAATTTACCATCATTCATGTTTTTATTTTTAAAGTCATACAAAATGTAAAAGGCTAAAATTCGGTGTTTTCAATAAAAATCAACCCCTTGGACATATAAGTGCATCCATTTGTTTTGTTTCACAGTTTTGATGAATTTACTATTATTCTGGTAGCTAGAATTCAGCAGATAATAAATTAACATGCCAAAGTATACTTTAGTAACCCTATGCCATTAGTCAAACCATTATGATATTAGCCTATTTGATCTGAACTCGCATAGTAGTAAAGATAGTAGTAGTAAATTTGAGATATAGCGCCCTCTAGGCATCAGTTTAGGGAAAAGCATGTGATTCTGCAGCCAAGATATGAGTCACATTCACAGATGATCTCAATAGGACACAACTGATCATATCCAATCATATAGACTGGAATTAATCAACAGGCTTCATCAAATTTTCATAGGCAACACTCTGCATTAGCAGAACTCTGAAATGTAAGGAAACTGAAATACCCTGTAAACTGACTGTCACACCCGCTCTGTAACATCTCCTCCAGCTTGCCTGTCCTGGGCCATTGGCTTGGCATGACTTTGCCACGGCTAACCGCAAAATATCCACAAAGACCTCAGTCATCACATGCCAAGGGAGAAACAGCTCACACGACTAGTGCATGCTTATGAAAATGCAAACACAAACCACACTGTACACATGTAAGCAGTGCTTTGACTGGTTCTAAGTATACACAGAATTTAAACTGACTGGAAATTGTACACAAACTTGTGAAGAAAACATTGAGAACAGTGAGGAAGTACAAGAGACGAAGGAGAACATGAGTGTTAGGAATTAACCCTAAATATACTGAAGGAGATCCAGACACTGATTAATTTAACCCTACATAATTTAGCAACAAGTTTTGATTCCAGTGTTTCATTCTTTTTTCTTTTTTGTTGCAGTCAAGCTGCAAAGCCTGCCGGGTTACAAAGTAAGATTCCAAAAGCACTGGAAGGTTCTTCATTTCCTTCTGTTTAAATGGAAAAGAAATCTGGCAGCCAGTGGCAGTCTACAGTGTTTCAGGGAACAGAATAACACAAACACCCCTTCAAAAACACTCTAGCTCAAGCTCAAAGCAATACTTTTAGAGTTAAGTCAGTGTTTATCAAAAACTACCTGCCTAGCCTTCAAAGAGAGTTCAAAGGACTAAGGGAAGGGGTTTCAAATCCTCTATATGGGTCAGTCACACACCATATTTATTTTGGTGTCCTAAGCAAATTTGAATATAAAACAAAATAATTTGCAAATAAAAATTATGCCTGATGATTAAAAAATTTTCCTTGAGAAATTACAATTTTATAAAACAATGTTCCTTTCACATTTTGTGAAATTTCAGAATAAACTAAACTATTACTGTTGTCTGTGTTCATTTACTATAAATACAATACAATATATATAATACAATAAATACAATATATAACAATATATTTCATAATATACAGTGTAATATACACATATTACACACACACACACATACACACACATTGTGCTTTTTGTTTTCTTTTTCTATTTCCATACAAAAAGCTTTTTAAAAATGTACTAAACATTGTTTTAAAAGAAGTATTGAGTATAAAATAATAGAATTGAGAAAAAAAGAATATTATATCAAATAATAACAACCTTGCTTTTGTGATTGTTATGGTTGATTTGAGTGCTAGGGGGCACTCTGACTTTTCAGACCTTCATTGACCAAAACATTGTCTCATCCCTATGGAGGGGCTTTGATGTGTTGGGCTAAAGCTATCTTAACTAAACTACTCTCTCTCCCTCTTTTCTTCTCTCCTGATCTCTCGCAGACGAACAGGGTCTGTTTGGCTCCCCAGGCCCCCTCCAGCTGTCTGACTGTAACCATTGCTCTCTGTGCTAGATGTTCCAGAGCTGACTGCTGTGCATGTCTGCAAAGAGAAAATATACTGCCTTCAAACATACTCCCCATTCTCACAGGCTCAATGACGTGATATTACAGTTCATCAGTCAGTGGCCTGAGGCTGTTTATGTAACAGTATATGGTTTGCATAAGCATTAAAATATGATTCCACATCAGTTGAAAATTACTCAAAATCAAGCTTTGAAGGAGAAAGTCACCTTAAATCAACAACAGGATTTCTATCCACACATTATGTGATGTGTATTAAATCCAAAAGATTTTAAATCACATCAGCATTGTCTGTAAAGATTGCCCTTTCTAAGCTGCCAGCACACATGTTTCTAACAAATGTTGTGCAGTGGTTAGACTCCAACCATAAGCTTCCGAGACAGATTGGGAAAAAAAAGAGTGAGAATAAGCTGCATGGAAGAAAAGGCCATCGCTGAGTGAGGAATGTTTCAGTAGCCGCGTAAAACTCTTCAGGTTGCCCCGTTTAAACGTCTACAGGGATAGTCTCGACAAGTCTACCATTCAGAGGCTCTTCTAACTAAAACTGGCCGGGGAAGAGAGGTGAAAGGTATGCTCATTCCTCTCGCATATGTAGATGATGCATGTGTTTGCAATGTGATGAAAGAGAATGGAAGAAAATCACTGGAAAGTACCATTTTTAAACCAGTTTAGCCTCTTGCCTATTTAGCAAAACTGTGGCTGAGAATGAAATAGAGATTATGTAGACATGAAGTTGTATTTGGCATATTATAATTAAATAGGCATGCAAAATTGCAATAATGCAAAATGCAAAAGCTCTGCTACTCTAACTTACAAAAAAGCTATTGTTTTTATATATCTTTATCTAAGCAGTATGTGTGGAAGCTTTTATTTAATGCTATTAGAAGAAAATAAGCTTTGTGAGTAGTTTAAATTATAAACGCTATAAAGGCTGTTTCTGTTTCATTTAGGCAGGCAGACGAATGGATATAAGCACGATTTTCTTGTTACTCTCTGTGTGTGGGCCGACTTGGGCCTTCACGCTGGACTTGGACTATGGAGGTGTACCACTCTGGATCAACCGTTTTTTGGGAGAGCCGAGTGTGTTGACTTTGAAAGATCGGATGGATCCCGGATGGTTTCGTGCTGTTAACACACAAAGTTGTCCTTTGGAGTGTGACTGCCCTATCCAGTGGCCAACAGCTCTTTATTGTGACCACAGGGGCCTTACCCAGCTTCCCTCTGGCCTTCCGTCCCACACACAGTACATGTTTCTCCAAGGGAATAATATAACTATCCTTGGATCCAGATCGCTCGCCAATGCCACAAACTTGCGCTGGTTGATCTTGGATCGCAATCAGCTACTGAGTGAACAGCTCGATAATGTGTTGTTCTCCAATCTCACCCGCTTGGTAAATCTTTTCATAAATAATAATAACCTGACAAGGGTGCCAGTCGGACTGCCTAGTGGAATTAAGCAGCTGCGACTCGCATATAATCGCATCGAACAAATTTCTGAAGGTGCTTTCCAAAATCTGGACAATTTAACATTACTTTTGTTACAAGGTAATCGTCTGACGACTATTGAAGAGGGCGACTTAAAAGGTATTCTTTGGTTTTTATATTTTTAAATTCATCTTTCAGAAGATAAATCTAGAGATGCACTGATATTAAAAATACGGTATAAAATCAATATTTATTTTGAGATTTGCTAGAAATGAAACGATACTGATAAACACCAATTAATAAATAAATAAAATGAAATATATCTCTAATATCTGATCTGATAACTGATATGGGGCCGATAGTTTGCATCTCTACATAAATTATCAGGAAGCATTACCAAAGTTAATCATTTCGTAAACTCTAAGCGTTATCATGTTCTTCACCAGGTCTTGGAGTCCTCAACCTCCTGGATCTTAGTCACAACCTCCTGGAGACTTTCCCCAAACATCTGCCTCCATCTGTCCAGCAGCTTTACCTCTCCAACAACTCTCTGACTGGCCTGACCGAAAACAGCCTTCATGGTTTTAATAGCCTCCGTTATCTACGGCTTGGACACAACAAATTGAGGAATGAAGGGCTTGACCGTGGTGCATTTCACCTCACATCTCTGGTAGAGCTGGATCTTTCTTATAATCAGCTGACAGAAATCCCTACCATTCCCACCACACTTCAGTACCTCTACCTTGAGGTTAACCATATCCAAGGTGAGTTGGTGTAAGGTTCTTGTTTCATACAAACAAAGCACTGAGGTTTATCCTTTAGCACTGCACTGACGAGAAAGCAGCACTGCTGAAGTTCAATGAGGCAGAGGAAAATTTTCAGTCCATGAGTGGGTTTCATGCAGAGTTTAATGACAGAATAACTGCGACATGACAAGACAGAGAACCCTTTATTTATTTTTTTATTCTCATGCTGATGTTACATCAACAATGCATTCAATAAATCGCTCCAACAGAACTTGGAGAGAATGTGACACTTACTGCAGGTTTTCAAGACAAGATGTTTATAGTGGATATAAAGCACTGCTGACAGACTTCAGGAACCAATGGATTGGTTTTGATCCACAAAATCACTTCAATGTGGCAAACTACACAACTTCTTTATAATTTGGGAACTAGCATTATGTGAATTTGAATTGAATTGGCTACAGCGGAATTTCTTGTGGTTTTAAAGGAACTGTGGCAATTCTGCATTCTACAGTATTTGCAAATTCGAATTAAATCCAAATTCTAGAACTGAACTGGAATTTAAGGAACATTTTAAATCCAATTCTAAATCTTGCACAAATCTATCCCAGGCCATGTGATAAGCAGGAAGCCTGCACATAAGCATGTCGTCATGGGCAGTGACAATTTTCATGGTCCTACTCACATGTCTGCTACAGTCTTAAATATCAGCCCAGAGCAGAAATGATTCTAAACACAAAACTGTAAGCTTGCCAAATGCTTGAATTAGAACTGCTTGAATGTTTGTGTCCTTATCAACAGTCTTACAGAATGAGGCCGTGTTCTCAGGCTTGATGAAATAATCCCTGGCACGAGAGAATCAACATTCAGACCCGGATGGGCCATGGGAAAAGTGATGGAAAATGTGACAGGACTTTAGAAGAGAAATAACAAACTTTCCCTCCTCTCTTGGTTTTCTTTCCCCCCTTTCCCGTTCTCTAATGTGTTTGTCACAACGTGTTTGCAGACAGACACATCCTGGAGAGACACAAGGTGACCAGAAAAAGTAGGTTAGCTGAAAGAGAAGGAGGGAGAAAAGAAATAAGGAAGGTTTGAGAACATCTGTGAATACTCCAAAAGGAATCCACATGTGCTAAAAGCACGCTCTGTTCACCCCCTCCTCCTCAGCAGCACGCTGAGCTCAGTTACAAGAGCCGTGCCTCTGGTGGACAGCAAAGACTTCAGCAGACATACTTTTTTTTTCAAGCAGTGGTCATGATTCACTCTTTTTGAACCACACAACAAAACCTCATGCCAGCAACAGTGGTTTACCAGTTCAAAATGAAGTATAATATTCTAATTATTCACAAGCAACCACTATTGAAAATGATAAAACAGATGACTGGTATATTATAGCCTAGAAGTAGAGGTTAGGGAAAGGTTAAACAACCTGTCAGATCTACCTTCAGAAAACAAATGGAAAGAATGTAATAGAGAATGTATTGACCAGCGCCATTAAAAGGCTCCAGTCTGAGGGTAGAGACACTATAATGTTTTTTTGTATAGATCTCCAGAAAATATAATAAAAATATTATTATCATATTTAGAGGAGTGGAAACAAGCTACAAAAATAGTTACACACCTTAAGTGCTTTGTAAACACATATTGATTCTCTGTGCTGAGAATAGTCTTAAAGGGTTAGTTCACCCAAAAATGAAAATTAGCCCACAAATTACTCACCCTCAAGGCATCCTAGGTGTATATGACTTTCTTCTTTCAGACGAATCCAGTCGGAGTTATATAAAAAAAATTATTTGATCTTTTAAGCTGTTTAATGCCACTATGCTTCGAGGGTAAGTAAAACACAAGCTAATTTTCATTTTTGGGTGAACTAACCCTTTAATGTCACCAGAGAAACCTCATAGTCTTTCAGTTTATGACTCCTAAACTACAAGCTACAGATACCTACTGTAGATTTATGCTACCATCACAATTAGTACCTAAAACAAGATGAAACAGATCTAAAGGTTTCCTCTTGTGTTCTCACTGACACTGAAGGTGCCAATGGCCAACTTATTTGCACGGTGCTGGGAAGCAGTTCCTCTTTTTTTACGTGGGCTGTCGTTTGACTGTGGTTTGTGATCTAGTGAACGATTAATGTCTGCTGCAAATTCTCTGAAGCACCATGTCACATTAATCGCTGAATATGGTGACCTCATTGTCTCGCTATCTCTGTCTAGTAAACAGTGGAAACGGTAACGCAGTACCAATAATTCAAAACAGACAGACAGCTGGGAGTAACAGACAGCTTAACAATCTCAACCTGCTTGATGAAGTAGCTTACTATGAAAGTCAAGTGAGACAAATGTAAAAATATGTAAAATAAATAAATACCCTTCCGGTAGTGATGATGATGATGATGATGAAGAAAATGTGTAACACTAACACTGCCATACTGGTTAACTAATGGTTAAAA
>NW_015548296.1:1548478-1570834 GCF_001515605.1 Sinocyclocheilus anshuiensis | reverse complement strand
TATATATATATATAAAACAAACATATGGCTCTATGTTCTACTACAATTTTGCTGTTGTGTCTTCCAGAGTTCAACGTGAGCAGTTTCTGCAGGACAGTAGGACCCACATCATATTCACGTATGAAGACTCTGAGGCTGGACGGTAATAAATTGGAGTATCACAAGCTGCCTCCTGATTGGGTGTTCTGTCTACGTGTCCTCCATAACATTTATATTTGATCTAATAGAAGCAGGCAATGTCTTAAGCATCTTAGGTTTTCTGAAAACTTTGAAATACAAGCATGCAAAGATATATTATAACATATACTGTATGTATATTTAGACTACATTAGAAAGCATGACAGCAGAATAAGCTGCTCAGTATTCAAGGTGCTGATGTTTTGAATAAGCATGCTGTCAATGGTTTTATACTGTTTTAATGAAACCGTATTTAATAATACTTTTTTCACTCTGGATGTACTGTATATGGGCAGTCATATTTTATTTTGATGCACAGTGCAAGTCTTGCGCCTTGTCCTAGTCTTGACTTCACATGTTCTAAGTATAATCAGAATTAATCTAACTGTTGAACTTGTGGATATACACTACATGGTGCTTTCTTTGAAAGAAATTAATATTGAGCATTTAGTACCAAGGCTTTTACAAAAAACATTAAGCAGCACAACTGTTTTCAATTCTGTTAATAATAAGAAATGTTTCTTGAGCACCAAATCATATGCGAATGATTTCTGAAGGATCATGTGACACTGAAGACTGGATTAATGGCTGCTGAATATTCGGCTTTGCTACCACAGCAATAACATTTTAAAATATTTTAACATAGAAATCATAATAATTGTAATTGTAATAATTCACAATATTACTGTCTTTGTTTACTGCATTTTTAACAAATGCAGCCTTGGTGAGCATAAGAGACTTCTTTCAAAAACATTACAAAATCTTACCAACCCCAAATTTCTAAACGGTATTTTTGAAAACTTTTTGAAGGTAAGGCTCTGTTACATATAGTCTGGAAAATGTTATTATTCCATCACTGTGGCATCTCTTGTAAGATTACGATGTATTTTCCCCCAAACGCTTAAAAAATGAAGTTCCAAGATGCCAATTAAAATAAAACCCTTTTGTGTCAAATTATATTGACAGTGTAATTATTTTCATCTGCACTCTTAAAAATAAAGGTGCTTCACGATGCCATAGAAGAACCTTTTTGTCTAAATGGTTCTATAAAGAACTTTTAACATCTGAAGAACCTTTCTGTTTCACAAATGGTTCTTTGTGGTGAAAGAATGTTCTTCAGATTATAAAAAGGTAAGCAAGAGATGGTTCTTTAAAGAACCTTTGACTGAATGGTTCTTTGTGGAACCAAAAATGGTTCTTCTATGGCATCGCTTGAAGAACCTTTTGAAGCACCTTTATTTGTAAGAGTGTGTGTTCTGCAGCAGTTTAGTTAATTTACAGTTTCCTCTGTCTGTTTTAACTGGAATTTTAACAGAAATCAATTTTCATATCATATAATAATTCACAGCTCTGCTGCATGTTCTGGCCTAGCAGTTTTGTAATGAAAGAAAATCGGTATTCACAACATCCCTCTTAGTACACTGCAATACTATCAGTGCTGTCAAGAAGCTAAGGCTGAAAACACTACAAAAATGATTACATCCTCTTTGTGAATTAATCAAAGAGCATACGCTTTAATCTACCGATCTTTGGACAGAAACATTCCATTGTGTGACATAAAGAACAATCACAGGTCCCTCAGTGAGTATCCATGAGCAAAATTAGTTTAGCCAAAACAAAAAAATGTCCTCTAAAAGAAATGTTGTCATGATAGAGAATGACATGCCTTGGTTTCTTTTGTTTCTTGTACAATGTTTCTCATTCAGTACAATGGATATGGATAACAGTATCATATTTGGCCGCCTCAGGATTCTGTTAACTCTGGTTAACACAGTGTCCTAACCAAACACAGGGCAACAAGGAATAAATCTCTTCCATGTTAATCAATAAGCCTAGTTTCTGTCCTAACAGTGACAATCAGCACTATTTTGTCGGTACTAGAAAATTAATTGGACCAAAATCCTGACCACAAGATACTGAAATATGACAAATCACTAAAATTCCACATGGATAACCACAAAAAGGATGCTGTCTGGAGAAGCATAGCAGTAATATAAGTTAAGTGCTTTTGCGAGTACAAGAGTCTGCAAACAAACACACTTTTATGTTTTGCATTCAAGGTAGCACTTTTGCTTTCAGTGAGGACAGACAAAGTACTTACGACCCAGTAGACATAGAAGAGAGTGAAGTCAATCACAACATCTTCAGCACAAGAGCTCATTCTCACCAGTTCAGTGGAATTAAACATAAGTAACACAAATCATGCTCAAACTAAACTCTCATTTTGTCACAAGTCCTACTTGTGCTGGATCAAAAAACTTTTCCCCCAAAACCTAATATTTGATCTATAGATCCAAAGAATGACTCCTCCATATCTAAAAGATTGTGAGTTAATGGACCATGTGTTCAAGATGCCGTAACTCACTCTGGGATCTCCACTAAGATTTGTTTTTCTAGTGCAGAACAGCAGTCACAGATCAGCCTGGTGTGGACTTCACATTCCCCATTAGCAGAGCCATGACAGCACAAAGAACTTGAAAAATTTGGGTTCACTTCTTGAACCTTAAAGAAACACAAGATGACTGAACCAGGAGTACTATAATTACATGATGTTTGTTCACCTCAAAGTCAAAGCTATCATTCATAGGTTAAAAAAAAATATATATATATATACACCATCCTAAACATAGCCAGACAGAACCATGCGAAATGAAATAATATACAGCTGTGTTGTGGTAAAGTCATTAGTAAGCCAAAAGACAGATTCATATTACCTATGAAAGAAGAGGTGGTCCCACAACAGACCTCAGAAATAAGGGTCCAGCTGGAGCATATTGTAACAGTGGTTGTTAGAACTGCCTATGAGGGCATTCAGGCCCATTAAAAACATGCTTTCTTTAGTTATCCAAATAACTGCAAATCCACATACTAAATGATGCTGTTCAAATGTATAAATCAATCACAATGCATTAAAAGAAACTTCAACATCAAGCATCAAGCCAATTCATCCATCAAGTTCATCAGGACCAAAGAATATCACGGAAAAAGGTACATCAACAAAATCAGTCCAAAGTAAATATTCAATTAACACAAGAAACAATCAAACACATGTTTCAAATAAAGCTATTCAAAATGTTTGGATGTGTTTAGTTGTGACAAGGCCATAGGCAATGCAGTAGCATTATAAAAAAAGAAATAAGTCACAGGACCAAACAGGCAGATAACAAAGCAAAACACCATTCTTCAAGAGATGTTGAAGGTTATCCATTTCACAGTGTAAAACTGTTTAGTTTTGTTTGGTCTTTGTTCTCTATCTAAATATTCATTTTGTTTGACTGACTGATATACTATTCAGACCAGCAGCACAATTTGCAAGTGCGATGTAGTTTTTTTTTTATTTTGTGCAAGTAAATATAGAGCAACTTACATTTTAGCCACACTATTTAGTCGGTTTTTGCTCTGCCAATGAAAATAGTTTCAAACAAAGCCACAGAAGACTGAAACGCTGCATGTTTCAGAGCATGGTGATGTTCTTAAATTAAAGTGTTTTCGAATGAAACAGCTGAGGGACTGATTCAGTGACTCAATCATGTTTCATTCATGAATGAATCAGCGTGTTTAAACAAATGGGTTGAGTGAATGATTCAGTGATTCACTCATAAATAGTGTTTTGTCGCCACCCAGTGGAGAAATGATGTAACCACAGAAATAGTCACTGAACAGAGATACAGAGAAAAAAAATATTAATATTATTATAAAAGTGCCAGACTTTTTGCCTTAAAGCGGCAGAGAATATTTATGCCAGTCGGCTACAATACTAACCACACAATAATTGCTGCAGTGTTTTGTCGCCACCTAATGTAGAAATGATGTAACCCAGAAATAGAAATAGTCACTCAACAGAGATACAGAGAAAAATATCTATATTATTATTATTATTATTATTATTATTATTATTATTATTATTATAAAAGTGCCAGACTTTTCGCCTTAAAATGGCAGGGCATATTTATGCCAGTCGGCTACAATACTAATTACACATTAATTGCGTTATCACGTTATCATTGGTACAACCCTCCCATCATTGGTACAACCCTCCCTTCTCTCCAAGAACTGTACTCATCCAGAGTGAGCAAAAGGGCTGGCAAAATCACTCTGGACCCCTCACATCCAGCACACTCCCTCTTTGAACTGTTGCCATCTGGTCGACGCTACAGAGCTCTGAGCACCAGAACGGCCAGACACAGGAACAGTTTCTTCCCTCGGGCAATCCATCTCATGAACACTTGACAATAACTGTGGAACACACACTATTTATTCACTCATACACTTATTTATCTAACACACATACTCAGTCTACATTCCAATTTGCACATAATATACCTGTACATACAACTGTCTATTGTTATATACCTGTACATACAATTGTCGATTTGTATATTTTTATTCCTTATTTACTTGTTCTATTTTTGTATTTATTTCTTTTTTATTTTCTTTAATTATCTGTGTTTTTTTGTCCTGTCACTGTCATTCTGTTACACTGTGGAAGCTTCTGTCACGAAAACAAATTCCTCGTATGTGTAAACATACCTGGCAATAAAGCTCATTCTGATTCTGATTCTAATTGCTGCATAATTATCTATAAATTCAATTGACCCTTTCTAACATATGCCAAATCTACATGCACTGACCCTGCTGCGTCTTCACACATTCTGCTATTAATGGATCAGGTAATGAGCTCTAGCTTTATTTACTTGGCCGACTTCCCAGAAAACTCCGATTAACTCTTCAGGTGCAATTACTTACAGTTGGAGACCGCTCTCATATTTTGCTGAGTTCACATACTCTACCCTAGGGGGTTTGGCAAATTGTGGTGGTTACTGGTGTCAGGCCCTCCGGGTGGAGAAAGAGCTTGGTAAGCAAAGATCCCAATGAACCTTAGTCTGATTACATCAATCAGACCTCCACCACAGACATCATCAAAATGCTTGTGGTGGCCACAACTGCATTACCAGTGGCACTTCATTCATTCAAAACCAGAGGAAAAAGCTGGGTTGTGAAGCTGTTTGTGACACATCGCTAAGCATCTGCTTCTGATCCAAAATTTAGCTCTGGGTGGCAAGATTACAAGGTGTAATGCTTGGTTTGTTAAGCATGATGTAATACAATTAAATAAAAATTCTATGCAATTTTTGTCAATACAGAAAGCAAAGTCTGCACCCCACTGATCGCATTGTTCACACATACTCTGCATCTGAGCCTGCACATCTGTCAATCATTTGTGTCTGTCTGTGAATGTAAGCACACACAATAAAATCAACCCAGATGGCAAGACTGTACACATCAGACACACACAATCATCTGTCAAGCACATGCCAAACTAAATCCTTCTCACCTTAGCAAAATTAGAAGAACAATATGAGTGAATTTGCTTCAGATACACACGGTTAAGTTCAACACCATACGTATGACTAACATTGGTTGTTTTCACTTGTGCCAAACCATTGCGCTATTGGCAATAAATCTTCAAGCATGCAATTAAGCTTGATATGCAAATAAATTTAAATTGCATGAGGAAGGAAAGACATTTCCTTGCCAAAAGGGTACTCCAGTTGCACCCTTTCCAGCCTTTTACTTTTTAATTAACAACAAACTTTGGGTTTGCCCCAGATGAAAATGATACTGGCTTAATAATATAGTCTTGGCAGAGATACAGTATATTGCTGTGCCATACACAAAATCTGACCTAAATTATCTCACAAGGTATCAGAGTAAATATCACAATGACTCATGTATGTACTCAGTAAGGCCATAGGCATTACGTATCGTACTTATGTACGTACTTATGTTTAATTCCACTGAACTGGTGAGAATGACCTAACGTAACGACATGCAAAAACTCACCCATTGTAACGCTGATGTAATGATGTTTGATAGAGACCAGCCTGTGCCTGAATAGGGAGATCAATCTAAACATTATTCATAATGTCAAGGACTCAATTTGAGTGAATAAGTTTTAAGACTGAAATGAAAGGGGCAACTCCCTAACATCCCTAAGATCTCACAGCATACGAAAGTGATCTTCCTAAAAACAGAACTGGACCAGCACCAGAGACACTTCTTCACACACCACAGTTCTTCAACAAAAAGGACAAAGAAAAACACAAAATAAATGTAACCCAAAGCGCCCCAGTTTGTTAATTTAGAGAACATGGAACTGGAACACTATGATTTCTGTAGAAGTGTCCTGTTTCTTAACAATCACATCACATTAAATAGTTGTTTTTTTTCTTTTAGAAATAATGTCATTTAAAAACGCTGCCTTTAACACACACACACTACTTAAAATATATCAATAAACCGTGGGAAAAATATCTCACAAGTGTGACTTATTTGTGTGAATTTTTTTCATCAAAATGTGACTTTCACAATCGACCTTTTCCTCATAACTGCAATTTTATATTTAAGTGTGATTTGTATTGTAATTGTGACTTATCATCTTTGACTTTTATACCTTACAATCATGATTTTTTCACGTCATATTTTTTACTTTATCTTATAATGGGCCTTTATATCACAACTGTGCTTTTTTTTGTCATCATAACTTCGTAACTATCTTATAATGTGACTTTATACCTCACAACTGACTTTTTCTTAACATCGCAACTTTATATTTCACATTGTGATCTTTCATCATAATTGTGACTTAATGTCTTATTATAATGACTTTATATCTCACAACTGTGACATTTGACCATAATTGTCATTTCATTTCTCACGTTTCTTTGTATCACGAAGCTGCAAAGTTTTTCATAACTGTGACAAATTATTTCTCACAATCGTATGTTATGTTAACTTTTTATAATTATATCGATTCTAACTTATTATTATGTGCGTGTGATAGCTATATAGGGGGGATATTTGTGGTGGGTTGAAATGGGCCGGTATAGGTCTCTGGGCTGTTTAAGACCTCCAATCAATCCCTGAATGAAGCTGACCACAATTACAGCCCACGAATGTATGATTCTCATTTAGCACAGATGTGCAAATCTGGGACATTGCCAGCGATCTCAGAGGAAGACAACACTAAACAGTCCTTTTAAAACCTGCAACTGACAGAGTGCTGCAGCTCTTAAGACTTACAATTCTAAAACAACATATATCACAGATGTTGCTCCTCCAGATGTTGAAGTCCTTTTGGGTTTAAAATATAAGCACGAGTCTGATCTCACAGTGTGAATGTGCAATTGTGAGCGAGGGAGATAAATAGGTTTCAATGGGAATAAAAAACATGTTTTTCACATCTCGTCACCATTGCTCTGCAGCTGCAGCTCTCTGCACAAGGCCCAAAAGCACAAGAAAAAGAGAAAAAGTAACTGTGAGAGAGGTTACCTAAAACCTAGAACACTGAGAATCACAGTCAGACAATCCCAAATAAGGGAGATCATGTGATAAGATTTTTTCTTTAACTACAGAGAAACTCAGGCATACACCACCAAAGTATGCAAAAAGCAAAAAAATAGGAAGCTGTCCAGTACTTTGTGGTTCTAAACTAAATAAAAAGCACATGATTTTGATTAAGTATCCCAAGGATCCACGTGATCGGGCAGAGGATGGTGCTGGAAAGAATTCTGACCCCACGCTTTCTACACTGATCTCCACCCTGTCCCACCGGCCCTGTAGTCCTCGATACACACCCATTTACATGCATCAGTGTGTACAGCTGGGGAGAACAGATCCCGGTGTTAAGGGATGGACGTTTCGATTTAATTTGAGGCACTTTCCCTGAAGGCGGGGCAGTGAGACAGAATTGTTGACCTTCAGAAGGAAAAGAGGGAACGACCCAATAGGCAGCCTGCTTAGCAGAGGAGAACAGGGGAAGTACGGAGGAAAGAGGGGGAAAGAAACAGAGTGAGAGAGGAGGAGAAAGCAAGGTGGGAGAGCAGAACTCTGTGAGAGTGAACTGACAGCAAGAGGATTCATCAAATGAGGGCAGGAACCAGCAACAGGTAAGAAACCCTTTGTTTCTTCAAAACAGCCATAAATCAGTCTCAAAGGAGACAAGCAACATAAATACATACATAATAATCAGTAAATCTGTGGATGCTGGCAAGAAATGGCACATGAATTTAGCCATTTCTTTAGTCCTAAAGTCTGCTTTCTCTAGCCAAGTATCACTTATAAACATTTAGTTAAAGCTTATAAAAATAATGGCATAATTACTTTGGCTGTTCACTCAGTACTTTCCGGTACTCTTGCACCTACTTCTTAGGGCTCAATTAATGTCCAGATTCTTCGCATTAACACCTCGGATTGCAGTGCTAAAACAGGTAGAAAAACTAAATAATTAAACAACTAAATATTAAAAATAGCTTCAAATAAAATGATCCGTAAACAATAATATAAAATATAAACATATACATGTAAAATAAATAAATATAATAATAAAAGCCTAAAAAGATAATAAAAACAAATGTAATTTAACAAAACAATCACGAATTATGCATTGTTCATCTGTCTTCTGACATGTCCAGGTCTATCCTCCTGTCTAAACTATCAAAGTGTGTACATTTTAAGAAATGAGAAACCAGCTGAAAACAAAATGATGAAAATACCCAACAGTTTATAGCAGAGTCTGGCTATAGGGATTCTATTAGGCGTCTGTTACAATCACCAAACTTGCACCTGATATGTCAGGAGAAGCTTTTTCATTGATTTTCTGCTACGTTTTCATTAATCATATCAACTTCCTTGCTAGCAGACCTGTAATGTTTCTGGTCTTATCCATTTCTAAGCAAAACCATTATTCTCTTGGTTCAGAATTAATATATCCCAGAGACCTCTTTTGTCTTTTTCAACATCTTTCGACTAAATCTAAAACTCAACAGTTCCCTCCTATTTTGAGTCTTGCCAGCGCTGACTCATAACATGTTTTTGTTATTATGCATTTGTCTTATGCCTAGTAATGACCTAAATCTCCTTATATGGTCACAAACATAATTGAGCTTTGTCAATCAGCATTTCTGAATAAATCAGCTTTCCTCAAAGCCCAGATAGGATCACATTCTCATTTGCACCCCACCTAAAGCAGGCATGCAGAGTAGAACTAAACAAATCAACACTTTCCCAGGTTTCCTTTCTCTCAAGGCCTGAGCGCTGCTGCCTGCTCTCCAGGACCATGCAGCTGACACCCAGCCAGGCACTTTCAGCCAAACATCTAATTGCGATCATGCATCAGACCCGATATACTGCTCCTTATTTTGTGCCTGGGTGTGAGTCTCTGCATAGGCTGCATAAAATATCTAATTTCTCCAGTGAAATTATTTATCTAGGCTAAACAATGGAGTTGAAGAGGGATGTTTTTAGGGTCTGACCCATCTAATCAAATCAAATCTAATATTAGACAATCGTAACCCTGTGTAAACAAGCCTCACAGTGTTTACATCTGTAGACATAACCCACTAGGTTTATTAACCCAAATAAATCAACCCTGCTTAATATCATTTCACTTATTTTTACCACCAAGTTTCCAGCACAAAGTTTTTCACAAGTGCAGTATAAAAGAGTGATCAAAGGAAATTCCTGACGGGAGCTCAGGGCAGAAAAAAGATGTTGAAATTTATCAGTCTGTTTATTTTACAAAACCATTTTCCACTGAACCATAGTAAGAACAATAATCTTCAACTTGAGATCACTTCCCAGCAGTCAACCTGCCAAAATATTTCTAAGAGTGGTTTAAAATCACTTATGAAATTATGAGGACCCTGAAAAAGGCCATGAATTCTGCTTTGTATCAGAACATTATTAAAGAGAACATCTGGGCACTTCTCTAAAATTGGATGCTGAAGCACAGTTAGGTAATCAAGACAATGATCCAAAAGACATGCGACTCCAAAGTAGAAAAGCCAAAAAAAAAAGCTAAATTAAAATGTTTTTTCCACTCAAAGTTCAGACATAAACCCAAAAGAGATATGGCATACAATTGTAATGTATAAAAGCCCTTGCTTTATTTTTAATGGGATTGGATTAAAGTTAAAAGTCCAGCAAGACTGATATTGAATTACTGAAGCTTTGGTAGCGGTCATTGTTATCATATAGGAGTTAAGAAGCAGATAAAGAATCCTTAATGAGACTGTTTGGCCTGATGAGAGGCATTATTAACACAACAAGTTTTTAAAATATGAGTTATGTGAATAAATATTAATAAAAAAAAAAGAGTTCATATTGGCAACATGGCTCATCTTTATACTTTTTACAGCCTGCAAACTAACTTAATTATAAACTAATGACAAACATCCTAAAAACATTTCTGGCTAAGTGGGATGGCTACTCTGTTTGATCTAGATTTATAAGTATTAATCCTCTGAGTAATTATGTAATGTATTTGTTGTTCCAGCAATCAGCAATTAAACTGTGGTACTGACACACAGAGGTGCAGATAGCATAGTAACGCTGCAACTGTTCCAGCCATTGGTTTCCTCTAAGCTCCCCTGGGAGTTTAGCCTGTTTCCCTCATTAGGACTCACTCTTTCCTAGGTCTTACATTGCACAAAAGAGTCTTTATCAGAGGCCTGTGCAGAGAAACCTGTAAATCTAGAGCTGCTTTTTTTTCCAGCGTCTGTAGAAGTCATAATAATCCTGCCAAACTGGAAGAATACATGACTGCATGCTTTGACAAGGTTGACAGCAAGTTAAAAGTCTGTAGCTCTGTCATGCAAAAAGAAACAGAATCACAGAAACATGACACGTTTCCTGCAGAACTTCAAAAGAGATCTCAACGATGTTTTAAAAAAAGTGCTCTTGATTTTCCAATCAAATTGGCTTCTTATTTACTATCTTCCAAAATCAAACTAAAGCCTAAACCAAAGCCTAAAACTATTTGTTTCAATGTTTTAATTATAAAAAAAAAACGGTGTAATTGTGAAAGAACTGTTCAGCACAGGATAAAGCAAAATGACAATGTTTTCTTGCTGCTTCTCTGTTCAGGACCATGAAAGCTGGGCTTGCATACTGCTCTCTTCTTGTCCTTCTTTTGATCACGGATGTCTGTGGCCAGCGAAGACCAAGACCAAAGCCCGTCCGTCCATCTACCACCAGGAAACCTCCTGCTCCCAAGAAACCATCCCCTCCTGCTCCCAAGAAACCATCCCCTCCTGCCCCAAAATCTGAGCCCGAACCCCAGGAACCCACAGACTTTCCCCCTCCGATCCTAGGCCCCCCCTCTGAATTCCCAGACTGCCCCAGAGAGTGTTTCTGCCCACCATCTTACCCAAATGCCTTGTACTGTGAAAACCGCAACCTCCGGAAGGTCCCTGTCATCCCGTTCCGCACACACTACCTGTACCTACAGAACAACTACATTGACCAAGTAACCGCAGACCCCTTCAAAAACTGCACTGAGCTTAAGTGGATAAATCTCGGAAATAACCGCATTCGTTCCGTGGAGAAACAAGTGTTTGAGAAGCTTCCAAACCTCCTTTACCTTTATATGCAGAGGAACGAGCTAAAGGATGTGCCTGACGACTTGCCAGCCAGTCTGGAGCAGCTTAGACTCAGCCGCAACCAAATATCAAAGATCCCTCCAGGAGCATTCAGCAAGATGGAACATCTCGCACTTCTGGATCTGCATCACAACAGGATCAGTGACAGTAGCTTGGGCAATTCAAAGATCTGAAGAACTTGATTCAGCTCAACCTGGCCCACAACATCCTCAGGAAGATGCCTGCGAATATACCGAAGAGCCTCTTCCAACTGTTCTTGGACAGAAATAACATTGAGGAGATTCCACAGGATTACTTTAAGGATTTCTCACACCTGGCCTTTGTGAGACTTAACTACAACCAGCTTAGCGACAAAGGTCTTCCAAAGTTGGTATTCAACGTGAGCTCAATGTTGGATTTGCATTTGTCCCATAACAAGCTGAGCACTATTCCCCTGTTCAACTCTGAGCTGGAGCAACTTCACCTCAACCACAATACCATTGAGAGTATGTATATGTACATTTCAACTTGTTACTGTGCCACAGAACATTTTCTCCAAAATAACACATTTGCTTATCTTTGCAGGTTTGAACGGCACTGAGATCTGTCCTTCTAACTCTTTCAACATGCATGATGAGAACGGAGCACCCAAACTGAGATACCTGCGTCTGGATGGCAATCACTTGAGTCCTCCCATCCCCTCAGATGTCATCATGTGCTTCAGACACCTTTATGCTATAGTAATGTAAGATGGTTTGAGTGATGAACAGATTCATAAATGCCTGTGCACAACTAGGCCTTCCTGTCTACTTGACAGTACTGATTGAATCAAACAGTACCGGAGATGCAAGTAAAGAATGCATTTTTAAACAATGCAATTTTTTCCCTTTATGTTCAGGAATGTTTCATTGTGTAACCTAAAATCCTTCAGTGCATCATATTTATTGAATTTCTTGCCTTGAATACAACTGAGCATGAGTATTCTGCATTAAACGTTTCTATATGATTATACAAAACAGAAGCAGCAGCTATGGCTGAGTGGAATTAATTAAACCCTAAAAATAAAGGTACATTAATGGACGTATTGTGTGACAGACAACAAGCGTAGTTACAATTGAGGAATATATTGGTCTGTATGGGGTAGACGAAAATACAATGAAACAAAATGATAAATGGGGGAATAACGTAACTACTGTGTAGTTGAACATGTCCTTAATGTGCCTGTGTTTTTAAGGTACTGTGTGTAGTCCTGCCTTTATCTTGTGTCAGTATTCTATATAAATAAATATGTATAAAATAAAATGTTCCAAAAAAGTCACTCGTAGAAAATGTAGAATTTGCCTGCTATATTGCACACTTCACATAGCATAACACAGAATACAACAATAAAACTAGACAACAAGCAGATTTAGTGTCTTAAAAACAACGGTTCCAAAAGTGGGTTTTCGCAAAGATGCCATAGAAAAACCATTTTAAAAGAATCTTTCAGTGAACTGTTCTTAAAAGAACCCCTTTTTTTTCTTATACTTTTCCAAAGCCAAATTTACTTGGCACATTTTTATTTTATGTTTATAGTGACACCTTGTGGGAACATTGTACATTACATTGAGTAACGGAAATTATATTGAGTTCTCCAATATAAGCTGAGTTGGGGGCAGTCGTGGCCTAATGGTTAGAGAGTCGGACTTGTAACCCGAAGGTTGCAGGTTAGAGTCTTAGGTCTGGCAGGGATTGTAGGTGGGGGGAGTGAATAACCAGCTCTTTCTTCACCCTCAATACCACGACTGAGGTGAGACCCCTGAGCAAGGCACCGATCCCCCAACTGCTCCCCGGGCGCCGCAGCATTGGCTGCCCACTGCTCCGGGTGTGTGTTCATGGTGTGTGTGTTCACTACTGTGTGTGTTTACTTGGATGGGTTAAATGCAGACTCAGAGCACAAATTCCGAGTATGGGACACCATACTTGGCCACACGTCACTTCGCTAAATGATTTATGCTATAAACAAAATAACCAATATATACGCAAAAGAATTGTAAAACAAAAAATGTAGATACATTATGAAAATTGTAAATAGAAAACATGAAACTTTCAGAATAGGTATCACAAAGTGAACAACTTAAATCATTTAACATAATGCAACAGTACAACCAAGAACTTTTTATCCGGTAATATCTATTAATGAGAAATTATTAGTGTTTTATTAGTGTATTCTCTTCCTGCTCACTGACTGCAAATGAATTAAGTGTTTCAACATCTTTAACATAAACTATTATTCAAACAAGTATTTCATGGAATTTGTTTCCTTGCTGGGCAAAGAAGTCTTTCCACACACAGCTACCTGTACTGTTGCATTACTGGTTTGACTGGCAAGCATTCAGAGCAACCATCGTTAGGAAGGACAAAAAGAAAACAAACTGCCTGCAGCATCAGGAAACAGAGCAAGAAAGGTCTGAACTTATTTCCTATCAATGGAGCCCAACAGTAGCAGAAATAGCTTTCTACTGGACCATGTACTTTTAAAAGCAAGCAATGCTCGTCATTTCATTGATTATGACATAACCAGTAAACAAACTTGTCACATAACACAATAATGTAGGAAAGAAATGTTATCCCGTTTAGAAAAAAATGAATATAAATAAACTAAACGTCAAATATGAAAATGATTTTTGGTCACTAAAGGAAATGTTATTTATGCAACTGTTCATGTGAGCTGCGCTGAAAGGTAAAAAAAAAAAAGACACTTGATTAAAAAGGAAACTCCGACTTTTTTTTTAGTCAGTCTTTATCAGATGCAATGATTTAAACACATGCAATGATGTAGAGATGCCGGTAAAGCTAAAGCTAGTACTAAATGTCCTAGGTTTAAATTTCAGAAGTGATATGACGAACGCTTATCACTTGACCAAGTCCCTTATCCCCAAGAAGGCCCCTGGGGGACTATCCCTGTGGTAAGTGTATACAGTAATGTGCCTTTTAAATGAAGGCTGCTAAATAAAGAATAACCAAATGATGAAACGATGAGTAAAAGCAGTGTGCAGTCTTTCTTCCTCATTATTATTTAGAAAAGTTATTATTTATAATTTTTAAAATGTAAATACAAAAATTACCAATAGTTATTAATTCCTGACAAAATATCAAAAGTAGGGTCAGTAAAATTTATTTTGAAAGAAATGAATGTTTATTCAGAAAGGATGCTTTAAATTGACCAAAAATAATTGCAAAAAAATGTACATTCCTCAAAGAATCCTGAAGAAGAGAAAAAAGCTTTCCACAAAAATATTAAGTGTAACTGTTTGATGATAATTAGAAATATCGAGCATCAAATCAGCATTTTACAATGATTTCTGACAGATCACGTGACACTGAAGACAGAAATACTTCACAATATTACTGTATTTTTGATCGAATACATGCAGCCTTGGTACGCATAAGAAACATCTTTCGTAAAATTTTAAATAATCTTACCCCCAAATTTTAAATGGTAGTTTATAATATATATAATTGCACAGTAGGCCTATAACATGCCACTACAGGTATAGTAAGATTATGTACGTCACTAATTATTTGAACGGAAGTCCTTCATCCCTTCACGCCAATTCCCATAGTGATGAATTAATATTCTTGCAAAGACATGCACTTCCTTTTACTGTAATGGGAGGTAGAAGAGAATCAAGGAATACCTGTAGAAATTCCCCTCCTGTCCCACTATAAGAGCACCTGCCATCACCATGCAGAGGTGCACATCATTCTATGAAGAAAAAACACCTGGACCTCGGACCTCACCAGGTAATAGCATTTTTATTTCATCCTATACAAGACACATACATTATTACATTTATGTAGCACATATATGCTTATGTTTGACTGTCTTTTCTTTTTATCTCAGGCTGAACTGTCAGTAGCATAATGAAGGACTCGTTCATCATATATAGTATGTTTGTATGCACCATGCTGTGTGGTCTATGGGACACAGCCCAGGGTCGGAGACTTCACTTGGGCAGTTGTAAAGTGAACATACACACGCAGGAACTCAGGCACCACTTCCAGCACATCCGGCAAAGCATGGTGAGCACCTTTACAGTGTCATGCATTAGTTTTAGCATTTCCTTCTGTTAAAATATCTGCTGGTGGTTTGATGCATGCTAAACATGTATAAATGCGCCAAGTCTATTTCCCACCATAACAACGACGTCATTGGTGATGACGTCAATGGGATTTCTTGACAGGTTTGACATTTCAACCAACAGGTTATTGATTTATTTTAAGTTCTCCTAGAACTCTGCATGATCAAAAATCAAAGAACAGCATGTGGCAAGACATGCTTTTTCATGTTTCGGTTTTGGGTTCAACATGCCAATGACTTTTAAGCATGACAGAGCAAAAAAAAAAAAAAAAAAAGGAATACTTCAGTAACCCATGGAAACTCTTGCCAATGTCTTCAGCTCTTTGTCAAGTTGATGAATCATATCTCTGGCAAAAACGGAGTAGAAAATTCACATGTAAACAAAGCCATTTTTGAGGTGGCCTTATTTTATTGCGTCTGTGGTTTGAAGTGCAACGGTAATGCAATCTGATAATATCTTGTGTTTTGACAGATTTCAGGAGACGATCACAAGGGAATCAGATTACTTAGAAAAGATATGATGCACAGTTTACAGGTAACATTTTTTTTAAAACAGATTTTTTTTTTTTTGCAGGGCCTGTAGCATCAAAACCTTGGTAGAATCAACTGATCAATTAAAATGTACCACATATTACATAAGACTATCAAAAAATCTGTGATTTATGTGTCTTCCCCATTATTAGGCTACAGAAAGCTGCTGTTTCCTCAGGCAACTCCTTCACTTCTACATGGATAAAGTTTTTATCAACTACACCAGCAGTCATTCCCTACATCGCAGAACCACCAGCGTTCTGGCCAACTCCTTCCTCAGTATCACCAAGGACCTGCGAGTGTGTGTATGTAACACTACTAGTTAAAGAATGTTTTCATTGTAAGACTGGGAAAAAATTGGAAAAGTCCCACACACTGTTGTAACTCACAAATCTTTTTACAAAGATCAAGGTCAAAGACCTTCCTTTGGCATTTGAATGGCATCAGAATTCCCTGCAGAGGGTCTTTGACTAAAACACTGCTGAGTCATAAAAATTTGTAAGCTACAATATTTGGGACTTTTCTTACGGTTTCCATTTTACTGACTCTGACCTACATACCTGTCTGCGAATAAATGGACGTGCAAGTTTGATTATCAATAAGCAACTGTAAATTAAATTTAACTATGTGTATGTTAGAATATTTGTGAAGGATTAGGGGCAGGTGTAAGCACAGGAATAAAGATAGAGAGATGTAGTTGGAAAGCTTTTAGCAGACTAATCTAATCATGTCACTGTTTCTTTCTATCCAAAAGCATGCTAATGCACAATGTGAGTGCGGGGAAGATGCCAAACTAAAACTCACAGGCATTCAAACCACGTATGACAAGGTAAGAGACGTAATTCACTGACAGGACACACAATAACTACGCCTGCCAACACAGACTGTAAAAACCTTTTAACTTAACCCATCATCCATGAAATTTGTATCTATTTTAGGTTATTATATATTTTATTTAATCTGACAATACTTATACTCTCAGCCAGTGTTGGGTGTAATTAGATACTGTCATTTAATTACTTTCCCTGGAAAAAGTAAAGTAAGGGATTACTCTTATTTTTTCTGTAATTTAATTACAGTTACTTCTTATGTAATTGAACTTAATACTGTGTATAGACTGTAGAACATTTATACACAATACAATAGTGGATTTAACCTCAAAATTTAAAGTCTAACCTTAAAATGCATACTTTTTATGTACCCTTCTCACTTTAAATACTTTGGTGAGTTAATAATAATATTGGCAACACTTTAGTGTCCAATTCTCACTATTGACTAGTTGGTTATTAACATGAATATTACTAGATATTGGCTGTTTATTATTACTTAAAAACACATATTAATGTCTTGTTCTGCAAGACCTTATTCTAAATCCTTAATCCTACCCAAATCTTAAACTTTACAACTACTTTACTAAGAATTAATAAGCAGTAAGTAGGAGTATATTGAGGCAAAAGTCATAGTTAATAGTTAGTTAATAGTAAGAATTTGATGCTAATCTAAAGTGTGACCAGAATTATTTATGTAGTTACTTGAAAGAATTAAAAGAACCATTTCATGTCTATTCTTGTATCATTAACATGTCGAGGTTGATATAGGATTTAGAAAGTAATTAGTAATAAGTAATGAAATACTTTTTGGAGAGCGTAATTTGTGCAGTAATCTAATTACACTGTTGAAGATGTAATTAGTAACTAGTAATTGATTACTTTTTAGAGTAACTTACCCAACACTGCTCTCAGCTCGTTTTAACACACTTTAAATACATTCCACCAAATTCTACAGACTTTCCCCCTACAATCAGAACAAATCAGAAAATGACAGAAAAAATAATTGTCTTTTTGTCTTTCAGCTTGATCAGGCATCAGGAGCAGTGAAGGCTATCGGAGAGCTGGATTCACTACTTGAATGGATAGAAAGTTTCCAGCACCACTGATAATACACCAAGACCAAGCCAGATATTTATTACAGTTCTAAAACAGGGACAGCTGCATAGATTCAAGAATAAAGAATCTTTCCTGCTTGACTCTAAAAACAGAATAATTTATTTATAATGAACTATATTTCTTAGCATATTTGCATGATGTATACATGTCATGCTGCAAAGTAGACCTTTGCGGTCATTTGTGATCTGTGATTTCCATTGTATTGTCGTCTTTATACAAATATGTAATTTATAAAATAAAGATATATTTAAGCTGTTATGACTCACCTGTTTTACCACAAAATCGATTCAGATTAATTGAAACCCATTATAGGAAATCACTCAAGAACTGATGCTTCATATGAAGAGTTTTGCATCATAACAGTAAACATAAGTAACCGTATATGTTTGTCATGTTTATGCTAACGGAAACGCCCTGATGTTAAGAGCTGACGCATACTGTTTCTGCAGGTAATCACTCTGTGTTTTCTGACAGACCTTTTTATCAGGTGGCTACAGAAACATAAACCGCACTGACTTTCAATTTAGGTAACAGTTTCAAGACCGTTCAAGATATCAAGGCACTAATGCGTCATACCACGTCAAATTCTGACTTAATTATTAATAGAAAGTAACAGCAAAACAGTGGTAAGAAAGAGAAAGAAAATGAATGACACAACACTTCTGTTAAATGTTGCTGTACAACTGAATTAGGAATACCACTTGACTATACTACGAAACAGCAGAAGAATCTAGTAGGAACAGTATTCATCCATGCATCCATTTTCCAAACCACTTAACCTCTGTGGGTTCATGGCAATGCTGGAGCCTAAGTAAGAGTAGTATGCTATTCCTAATTCAGCAGCACCTTACATACTTTCAACAAGCACCCTTACTGACATCTAGTGGCCAGTAGTGGTATAAAACGTTGCAAAAACAGAGATTTGCTAGTGGGATATCATATATTTAGACTACTAAATATTACTAAATGAGATGATGAAAGTAAAGTAAAGCCAGTTTAATATTGCATTTCTATATTTACTTATGTTGTTTACTTGTTTACTAATAAAACATTCCACCTAATTGTGAAGCGATCAATCATAAGGAAAAAAATTCTGCTTTAAAAAAGTACTAAAGCTTAAATACAAATAAATGCTGAATAAATGTAATATTTAAATTAATCTGTCATGATAATTCCAAGCTAACAGGAAGTGCCAATAAGGTCTGTAGACTTCCTTGTGGAATTCATATACAGGTGCATCTCAATAAATTAGAATGTCGTGGAAAAGACTGGCCAGCAAACTCACCAGACCTGAACCTGAATATCTTGTCAAGAGGAAAATGAGAAACAAGAGACCAGAAAATGCAGATGAGCTGCCACTGTCAAAGAAACCTGGGCTTCCATACCACCTCAGCAGTGCCACAAACTGATCACCTCCATGCCACGCCGAATTGAGGCAGTAATTAAAGCAAAAGGAGCCCCTACCAAGTATTGAGTACATGTACAGTAAATGAACATACTTTCCAGAAGGCCAACAATTCACTAAAAATGTTTTTTTTATTGGCCTTATGAAGTATTCTAATTTGTTGAGATAGTGAATTGGTGGGTTTTTGTTAAATGTGAGCCAAAATCATCACAATTAAAAGAACCAAAGACTTAAACTACTTCAGTCTGTGTGCACTGAATTTATTTAATACACGAGTTTCACAATTTGAGTTGAATTACTGAAATAAATTAACTTTTCCACAACATTCTAATTTATTGAGATGCACCTGTATGACACACAATTGTTTTTGTTACTATAACACAGATCTGTGCTGTACTATAATTTGATAGATTTACCATTCATTGAACAACATTAAAGATAAATAACCTGTGGATGTTGATACTGTAATCTCATATGCCAGAGTAAGATACAATTTCGTGCCAAATTAAAAGATGTGAAAGTGCAATATAAAACCAAGATAATTTACGTTGCGCTGTAGGAGAGGGGACATCTTAACATCATGGAGACATTTATACATGCACAACATTCAAATATTTCAAAGCTTTCCAATGACAGTGAATTATTCCATTCGAAATAGCTGATGACGGTACTAAAAAAACGTGCACTGCATAGCTGACTTGGCTTGAATTTTATGAATCACTTTCATAACGGCTTTTAAAAAAAAAATATTTAGTGAATTCACTGAAACCAGCTCAGCATAACAGGAAATTTCCTCTGTTTTAGATCTTGCTGATCAGTTGACACATACAATTACACCAAAAATAACAGCAAGCAAAGCACACTAAGCAAAGCACTACATATAGTATTGAACAGCATGCTTTTTACAGTAAAAATACTGCCAGGCACAGGCGGAAATTGCAGGGAGGTCAGGATCCCCTTCATTAGCCTAATAAATTAGTAAAAAAAAGATGATTAACCGACATATTGTTCTACGAGTCCTTTAAGCTAGCAATTATAACGTTAGCTTGTTTGGTAGCTGGTTTAATACCGCTGTGTGGGCTATATTACTAAAATGTTATATCACAATATGAATCATTTTAATTCACGACAACGAAAAAATGTATACAAGCCTAAGAAAGAGAAAAACTCAAGCTCACTGATGATAAAAACAGTCAGTGATGAAAAGAATAAGAAACGAATTACAGTTTTTTTAATTGGTTTGGTACTATTTTCACAAGGTGTACATTTTCAAAACTCTTAGTACAAAACTTTAAACTGATCACACACTTGTAATACCACTAGTCATTCTTTCAAAACCTGATCTCATGATTTCATTGTAGTTGCGCATATTTTCAATTCCACATAATTATTGTTTCAAAACACAAGATCATTGTTATATGTATTGAGAACATTTGAATTAATCACCAAAACAACAGTATGATCTTCTTTCAATTTAGAAGAGTTGGGGTACTCGGACTCGAGTCCGGTCTCGAGTACAATTTTTTAAAGGACTCGGACTTGTCACGGACTCGGATGCATTTTTACGCAGACTTGACTCGAACTCGAGCCTTTCGAACTCGGAAAATATGTCAGAGTCCAACCGAGTCCAGGGACAGTTGACGGAAATGTCACTGACTACAGTACTTCTGGGTACCAATTTGCCCCCAGAATATGGTTACAGTAAGTAGGTGACAATATGACACACGCGCGCATACGCAGGTTTTCCTATCATTATGGTGACATTCCATAGGCGTAATGGGTTTTATACTGTCTCCCCCTACACTAACCCTACTCCCTTACGAAAATAAATTTTTTTCTCATTGGACCCAAAAAAAGACAATGATTTCAGATATTGCCATATTTGTGGGGACATTTTGTCCCCATAAAATAGGGTTTACCTGAACCACACACACACACACACCCTTACAAAGTAGTGGTTATTATCTTAGATAAATCATGTTCTATAGAAACTATACATCTATTGAATCTATATCTATAGATGCACCAAATGATTCACTGATTAACCATAAAGAGGAGTTAGATTCAATAATAGACAAATGTATTAAACTGAATGAGAAGTCATGCAAATTAAAAGTTTGATAGTAATAGCTTTATGAAAGGCAGGTACTGTGAATGAAACATTTATATAGATGAAACACTTATTTTGTGTAGTGAAAAGGATATTTTGTGATTGTGTGTATTGTACTAACACAATTGAAAATAGGCTGAAATGTTTGAAAAAAGCGCACTTTTGATGATCTGTTGTGATATTAGTACTAAGAGTTTTGAAAATGTACCAATTGCTTGTGAAAATTGCGCCAAAGCCATTAAAAAACTGTACAAGCAATATAGGACAAAAAGTCTTAACTGTGTAAATTATATATATATATATATATATATATTTCTTCTTATTAAAGTTACAAAAGTGATTTAATCAACAGCAGAGATTTTCTCTCACTGTTGTTTGCTTAAAGGTGTCATATGATGCGATTTCAATTTTTCGTTTCTCTTTGGAGTGTTACAAGCTCTTGGTGCAGAAAGAAGATCTGTCTGTTTCCTGATCCTGGGAGAGTAGACTACAATGCCGGCTGTTCTGACTCACAGATTGTAAGTACCTTTTTTATATTTAAAGAGTTTTTATATTTGATATTTTTTGATATTTAAAGCAAGTTTTTTGGGCAGTGTAGAGTAGGGCTTGTTGTTTGTCATTTCTCCGATCACAAATGCAGACAT
>NW_015548296.1:1537057-1548360 GCF_001515605.1 Sinocyclocheilus anshuiensis | reverse complement strand
TGCGCTGTGGATCGCCGGATCGGCTTTCACCGTGGACAAAGCGGAGTCCAGCCCGGGGTCGTCATATGTGGTTGCCGCAAGCCCTCTGGACGCTCGTTCGTCAAATCCGCTGGCCGCGCCGTTCTCAAGCCCACCGCCTCTGCTCACTCTAGGCCAGCGTGTGTGACGCTGTGTTTCGTTGTGAAAGCGAAACTACTTTGTTTGGTTTTCCAAAAATGGACACGACTAGAAATCAGTGGTTAAGTTGTATTTACAACACTGTTCCAGAACACTTCAACCCAAATATTCGGATGTGTGCAGCACATTTTATGGAGGACTGTTTCCTGATCCTGGGAGAGTAGACTACAATGCCGGCTGTTCTGACTCACAGATTGTAAGTACCTTTTTTATATTTAAAGAGTTTTTATATTTGATATTTTTTGATATTTAAAGCAAGTTTTTTGGGCAGTGTAGAGTAGGGCTTGTTGTTTGTCATTTCTCCGATCACAAATGCAGACATGGTTTTATGTTTACGCGGCATGATGCAACGCAACGCGTAAAAAGACAGTATAAGTCATTATAATCCATAATTATGTCCCCACTGGATGCAACGAATGCCTCGTTTATAATGGGTTTTCATGTTTTTGAATCATCACTCCGGCCTGACAGGGCATCATCACAGAATGGTAGGGGCGTAACATTTCCGTCACACGCTTGAGGTATTCGGTCAATCACAACGCACTGGATAGCTGGCCAATCACAGCACATCTTGCTTTTCAGACCGATGAGCTTTGTAAAAATCGATGCGTTTCAGAAAGGCGGGGCATAGAGGAGAAACAATAATGTACAGTATGTGGAAAATAATGTGTTTTTTTTTACTTTAAACCGCATAAACACATTTCATTACACCAACTACACAAAATAATGTTCTTTTTAGCAACATCATATGACCCCTTTAACATGAATGACAGACAGGAGGAATATTAGGCCGCTTCTCCTTTAAGACCGAACATCCCGATCCACTATATCGTTACATGCATTTTCTGTCGCGTCTGTTTATTTTCACTTAAGACCTAAATGACTGTGTTTACGACGATACTTGCAGAGACGGGCATTATGAAGCATATAAGCATTTGTATTTAACTGTTCATCTATCGCTTTGCGTTGTTGGCCAGATAAAATCACTGAGACAAGAACATAAAATAACTTTTCAGTGCGCCAAAACGCCAAGTACAAAAGTCCCCATATTAAGGTAATTTGGCCTTAATTAAAGCAAAACATCTTTGTGCTCCCTTCAAAAATTGCTCTTGAGAAATTTTATGTTTATTGTCCCCCTCAACTGTTAGATGAAATTGACGGCCTTGCTGCCAGGGTCACCCAAAACACAAAATGTAATAAAAATATGCAACATGGTTTAAAATTTCTACAGTTTCAAAACATTGGTTTTGCATGGTCAAAACCAAATGTACAGTCCAGTAGGTCACTCTTAACCAAATGGGAAAGAACCTATACAGCACACTTAATACACTTCCTCTAAAACTTCCCAGGACTTCGAGCAAAGTTGCATGTTAAGCACCTGAGGTAGCTGAATCTAATGACCTTTCAAACCCAGAATAGATCTATATACTCTATATACGCCCTACTATACTATTTGTCGATAAGACCTGTCATGTTCCATGACACAACATGGCATGACATTATACCGGCATTCATAACTGTCCACATGATATGGCACATGTCTCTTGAGACCACTTCCTCAAATCAGACCTATTATGGGTAGCTGTCACGAAAAAGATGTTGTTAAATGAAACTAGTGGTCATAAACACAAACTCAGCTGTTGAGTCATTCACTGTTTTACGTATTAATTTATACATATTTACATATTAAAATGTACAGGGTACACAATTGTGTTTTTGAAGACCAAATATGATGTTTTCGCTACAAAGTCTGTTTTAACACCAGTTCCAGATTTTACACTAGACTTCAAACTGCAACCCAACAGTGCCAAAACAAAAATATCATTGAAACAAGTCATTAAAATGAATCAATAGTACCATGAACCACAGTAACTTCACAATATGCAAAATTATTGACTTTAGTTTTTAAATGCCTCTATTTTGATGGTTTCATGCAACCAATAACTGACGTCACAAAACAGACTGTGGTTGAACAAACCATATTTATCCTCACTGGGAGTGTATTTAATGTAGTCTAGGTCACATAGTATCGCCCTTCCCATTACGATGACCAAGCAACTGATGAATTTGTGCCAAAATATCAGAGTTTGAGTGGATTTTTTTTTTTTTTTTTTGAGAAATGAATACTTTTTTAAATTCAGAAAAAAATTTAATTAATCTAAAGTAACAGAAAATACATTTAATGTTAAAAAATATTTATTTTTTTTCAAATAAATGTTCTATTGAATTGTTTGCAGCTGTTTCATGAGCACTAAATCAGCATATTAAAATGATTTCTTCTTCCATGTGAAACTGAAAACTGGAGAAATGGCTGCTGAAAATTCAGTTTTGCCATCACAGAAATACATTACAATTTATTTTAAAACAATTATTATTTTGAAGTGTAATAATATTTCTCAACAATACTGCATTGTTTATCAAGTAAATACTGGCACGTTGAGCATAAAATATATATATATTTTTTTTTCTAAAACATTTTACAAATCTTACTGATCCTAAACGTTTGAACATAATGTTTATGGCTATGTATTTTAATATTTGCATTTAAAATGCATTGTTTTGTAAAAAATAAGAACAAACTTGCAACTCAGCATACTAAGATTTCTTGATGTTGGCCCTTGAAAAACATTCATGCACATTATGTTCCAGAGACAGGAAGGGAGGAGCTTTTATGCAGCAAAACATCCATATATACGCTTCAGCAGACGCATGCTGTTTTGTTTTGGAAAGCAACCTCAGTCATGTGGGTACCAGTGCCCGCAAAGGCACGAGCCATAGCTTCATCCTACACGCTGGTCGACAAGCCGCCTCGTAGCAAGTGCTCTCAAATGCGTCACTACGGAACGCTCATGAGAACAGCGGCTTTGACACCTTAAACAGTTAAACTAAAGAAAAAATTGTGAAACTGAAACTGCTGCAGAATGATGTGTTGATCGATTTCCTTTAAAGACAGTCTTAGTGAAACAAGGGTCTGGCAGTGACCCTCATGAACAAAAAGCAATTTTATTTGCATCAAAATGTTGTATTTGCAACCATTCAGATTTGTTTCAAAAATCGAATAAAACTTGCTCTAAAGTAGATATGTATATATGTAGTAATAAAAATCACCAGAAACAGAAATTATGAATGTTTTCATGGCGCAAGATGACTAAGATTAATAAGGGAGTGTAATCAGTTCGTCAGCACAATCTTATGATCAATAAAATTATTTGGATAAAAATTAAACTGACAGCTTTTGTAACTAATGATTTGTAAGGTAATGATATAGTCGATGTCAATGTGGTTTGGCATGATTTTAGAAAAATGTTTTAGCCGAAACTGCCTATTGCTTAACAGAAACTATAACAGAAACTTTCTCCATGAAATGTGGGACTTCACATCAAACAGAAATGCTGCATTTAACTTAATGTAAAATTTATGCAACTAATGTAAAATATATAGTGAAAGTAAAGGTTTAATATCATGGTACTTGTAAATTAAAAACCTTCAGATTTCAGAAAATCAGAGTATAATGATTCCTCTTAGTAATGTTGAGATCAGACTAGATCAGAATTGAGATAACAGTTGTTCAAATTTAGCTCAGGACTCTAGATACTACATTAGGAAGACCATTAAATGGATGATTTATAACTAAGAAGCTGATATTCATTAGACAGTTTCATATCTCAATGCAGCGCAGTTTCATATTTAATGTCTCAGCACATGAATCTTTCAATATGCAAATACATTCAACTGTCATAAAAGGAAAAGGAAGAAAAGACAACTGTATGAATAACATATGCTTTCAATGCGGGGTGTTTCAGTATGTTTACCTCATAAATCCCTTTTTAGCTTTCCCCTCAAAGCTCCTGACCTCTGCCCCCAATGAATCACCGATTCAAACCTCGTCATGGGGCGATGGGTAGTCTGTGTACTCACGACATGTAAGCGCCGTTTTTCTCATGGGAAAGCAAGAATGAATGTGGCCGGATCTCAGCCAGACGTCCCAATGTCTTCTTCAGCTCATTGTTTCTCTTGAGTTTTCTATAAAAAAGAGAAAAAAAGCCAGTGGGACTTTGACACATAAATAACAAAAACATTATCAGCTGTGATTGTTATCAGTCTACTACAAGAGGATTCATTAAGCTGTTAATATGCTTAAAGGAATGGTTCTCCCAAAAATGAATCCTATATGTATATGAAGCATTGTAGCACCCTTTTCACTCTCTGTTTTTTCTTTTTCTTTTTTGTATTAGAGCTGTATTTAGCCAGATTTGAAAAAGCAAATTTAGCTATTGTTACAGACAATAATCAAAGCAGGCCAGCTGTATACCTGTATATACTGATCATCTGAATAAGTCATAATATGCTTTCTCAGAGCTGTGATATTCTAGATACAGGAGTGGTACAGTAATGAATCACTATAGGCAAAAATTATATTGGTAAATGGTCAGTTGACTTACAATACCCTTATCAGTCAAAATCTCTCACACACGCACATGCAGACACACAATCAATAATGATAGGAGGAGGATGATCAAATCTCTCTCAGTTTCAGGCTTTCCACAGGATGAATGTTTTGCTGCTCAAATACGTTCAGGGAGCACATTGTAAATTCCTTTGTGTTTTTATCCAAAGGCCCTCCATTACGTGCTAACAGTCAGTAATCTGTGCCTGTCAGTGAGTCTCGAGCAGATCTTACCTCAGCCACTCTGGAGAGAAGAAAACCACCAGTTTTTCATCATGGGTTGGGCTTACCCCGCTAGTCTTCACACTAAAAGCAGCCAGAAATGCTTAGTGTAATAGTAAGTAATGGAACAGGTTAGCTCATTCGTGCTTACATTACTCAGTTAATGACAGCTAATGAAATTCCATAACACTCACTTATTTCTTGTAATAACCTGTACCAAAATAAAATTCAGGGAATTCAAGGGATGTAAAGATACATTTTTCAGCATTACATTAACTGTAGTGTTGCCTAAGTAAAATGAGAAACAGCTTTCTATAGGCTCAGTACACTGCAATTCTTCAAACTGGCTTTAACTGCAACAAAGATGGACAAATGTATAATGATTATCAAAGATTTATAATCATTAAACATGCCAAGAGCTACAATATCAATGTCTGATACTTCATACTTGAAAGATGAATCGAGTCAACTGTCTGAAATGTATAGTGGCATGTCAAAAAACAATCCCAAAAAAACGGCTGAGACTGATAATTGGCCTTGAGATTTCATATAGCCTATTTGGGTTGAATAAAATATATATGTATCTTTATATTTGGTTGATTTTCAATCCATTGTATAACACTTCTCAATGGAAATTCATTCGCTAAATGTAGTTTCGCTGGTTGTGCAACATGTTCTGTAGTTTCACTGACTGTGAGTGTTTGCGACATTTTCAACTTAATATGACCAGTCTGTGGTAAACTGTAGAATATTCAGAAGCAGAAAAAGTGTGTTGTCGTTTGGTGACATAACTCCATGTGCTTTAAGTGACACTTAATTCTGTCAGGAGAAACCCGCATAACCTGTAGCAACAATTCAGTTGCCTTAACAGATGACCTAATGAATATGTTGCCAATACTTTGAAGCTTAAGTAACATGTTCTCAATAACACCAGATAGACTTAAGAAAAACATCCTTCTTGGGGATGAAGTTCCCATCTGAACTTGTTCTTGAGTCAGTCACATAACTTGTGGAGTCCATGACAATAATATAGCGATGCATGAAATAATGCTAACTCAGTCACTTCCGAATCAGGCAGCTTATAATCAGTGCGCTGAATTCACGTGTTCAAGTTAACGAACTTGAATGAATCAGAGGTGAGACCATTGGGGAAGCGAATTCCACTTCTCTAAATTCCAGATTTCTGCTGATAGTGTTTTGTCTGCCGAATTCGCCATTTAATTAGCTATTGAGCAATGCGAAAACTGCTGATAATACTGAGGGACCTTATATATGAATGCTTAGATAGGTGTTGTAGTCCCATAGGTAGATGGGGATCAGCTGATGGTCAGCTGATGCAAGCTTGACTAACGTGACCGGCCAGAACTAACGCTACGCTTGATTTTCATGAAATCATCAGGAAAGAAGAAGCTTGACCTAAATATAGAATTTAATTTTCAAGCATTTGCTTAGTCAGCTTGATTTAGATTGAAAACATATAATATTTCAGCAAACATATTTACATTGTCTCTCTCAGACAGAGACAGTTTGTTCACAGTTGGTTTTTACAAACCTTGTACATCACATTTAAAAAGTGCCGTAATGTGTTATTTTTACACGCCTACATCCAATAAATTGGATTAATAAGAAGAAGAGAGTACAGAGCTAGCAAGAAAAAATGTTTTTTTTTTTACAGCTTTCTTAAGTATTTAATGAGTGCTTTCTTAAGTCAGCTAATCTGGGTAACTCACACCAGCACTACTTACATGTGTCTTGAATCGCGATGCTCTCTTTTGTTTCATACAAACAAAACAATTGTAGTAAGAATGACATCAGAGGACTTCAGTACTAATATTACTGTAAGATTGTTGTTGCAGTGTTTGTCTTGATGCTAGGCCGATTGTTTAGTACACTGTAACGGACAATTTTTTCTTAGTAGAAGCTTTTAGATAATATACAAGTAAATTAACATAATTTCAACTAAAATCTAGCCATATTTATTTTTTTGCGTAGCTGTGTAACAGGAATAATATTGTACCCAAGAGGAGTGTTTCTTTTCACAGTAGTTGTAGTAGTTGAGGCCAAACATTTTAATTGAGTTTCAGGAGTCTGGCGTGCATTATTTTAGAATCAATGGGCCACAGTAAATGTGAAAGGTCTCTGTGGTTTAGAATACCTAGGAGTTAATTGTCACCCAGAAACCACACTGGACCCCTTACAGTCATCTCTGTATGTTTGAGTTTACGCTCACCTGTGAGAGTTGGCTTCCACCATCTGCGTGAAAAGAAATGTCAGAGATGAGACATCTATTCAGTTCACTGCTTCTGTCTGAGAAACTTACAGAAGATTCCCGCAACTGCCAAAAAAAACGGATAAGGTTAAATCATATAAGGACAATGAAATTGTTTATTTTTAATTACTCTTTAAGTTCATTATTTCTCCATTTTCCAAAATTAATTTACACAGATAGATAGATGATAGATAGATAGATAGATAGATAGATAGACAGATAGATAGAAAACAGCTTCTAGAAAATAAAAAATTTATTGCTGACATCAGCTTGAATTAACAATCCTAGTTCAATTTTCCTATATAACTTCTTTATTCCAAAAACTGAAGAAAAAAAATGGTTTGTGCACAAGGTGATGACACAGTGTAAGACAAATTTCCTGTAAGTCAACACCCACCCACCCCCCACCCCAGCAAGCTAGGATTTTTCTGGGGTATAAAATAAAGGCACCCCAAAGCTCTTCTTTACATCTCCTCTTTTGAGGGCTGAATATCAAGAAAAAAAACAAGAAGAAAGAAAGAGGATTGAAGAATGATTTTCACTGGAGTCATCCTTTCTGCTCTGGTTATGTTTCTGCTTTCTGACAGTGCTCAGTGCAGAAGAGTCGACTGCAAAACTGGCTGTTGCTCATTTGTGGAGGGCTTTCCAGTGAGACTGAAGGAGCTCCGGTCTGCATACAGAGAAATACAGAGATTTTATGTAAGTATATTTAGACTGATTTCCAGCTCAGATACACTGAGTTAAGTCTTAGCCTTGCAGATCCCAATCTTCAAGGTATTTCTGCTTTTTTCATGCTATATTAAGTTTTGAGGTTCTCTCTAACAGGATTTTGTTTACATTTGTTCTACTCAGGAGTCCAATGATGACTTGGAACCATTACTGAACGAAAACGTGCAACAGAACATCAATGTAAGTAGCAAACTCATTCATTTACCCCCACAGTAGTATATCAGCAACTATTCAAATTTAAAATTAGCAACATCAGATGTAATCATACTGAAACCAAAGGTTTTGTGCAAGACGTGTGCAAACCAAACTAAAATCTCGCCAAACATCTTGCATCTGCACATTGCTACAGCGGTGGCAACGTGTGATAACCGTGGGTGTCTGAAACTGCTCATAAAGGATAAATCTCATATATGATCCACAGAGTCCTTATGGATGTCATGTCATGAAAGAGATCCTGCACTTCTACTTAGACACCATTCTGCCAACAGCTGTCCAGAACGACCACTTGCACTCAAAAACACCAATCGACTCCATAGGAAATATATTTCAGGATCTCAAGCGGGATATACAGAAATGTGTAAGTCTGTCTTTTAATTATTAACATATACATTTAAAGGATGATACATTACTTTCACAATCAGAGTAAACTATTCTGTCTTGGTGTCAAACACATCTTAAACTAGCCTCAATCCCTCTAAAACCAGCTGACTTACGTGCCCAACCAGGCTGGAAGAGCAGTAAACCAGTTAAGCTGGTGTTTTTTTTAAGCAGGGAACTGATTAAAAGTATGTTGCTAAAGTTAGGATGTTATGATGGTGACCGTTATTTTTTGAAAAACTTAGTTCAGGCATCTTGAGGATGTCGAAATAGTGCACATATGGAGAAAGCCTATGTGGCTTTTTATTGGCAAGAGCTATTGCAAATCGACCAAAATACCTAGTGCTTGTTGTGCAATGATATGGTGAGGCAAAGAAGGTGTCTTTAACATTGCAAACTACATGAAATAACACACATCTCTCTATGTTACAGAGGAATTACTTTTCTTGCCAAAATCCCTTTGAGTTCGCCAGCATAAAGAACTCATATGAAAAGGTAAGTCTTATACAGCAACTTAATGCTAATAAGAGTAACATGTTACACCATCAAAACTCTCTTCTACTCTTATTCAATTATGTTTGGAAAGTTATTCCAAAGGTTGACAACATCTTTTTCTCTTTAGATGAAGGAAAAAGGTGTTTATAAAGCCATGGGAGAGCTTGATATGCTCTTTAAGTACATCGAGCAGTATTTGGCATCAAAGAGAGTCAAGCACTAATAGGATGTCACTGTGGATTAGATGGTGGCCATCAAGTCTGAATAATCTGAAAAGGAACAATGGACAGATCAAGCACATACTGTAGGATATGGCACAAATGGACTTCATCCTTTAACTTATCACTTGCACATCACACTACTTTATGATGCACTGGAATGCCTTCCCCTTCACCTTCAGTTTCTGGATGTCACAATGGCAATTTTTTAGGTTGAACTAAAACCATAAGATGTTGTTTAAGTCACATTGACTTGAATGAGGGTCATTTTAAAAATTAGTTGCATTTTGCCAACTTGCTGAAATAACTTGAAACTATTGTGTAAATACTGCTATTTATGTCTTGTGAACTTTATTTATTTTTGTTACTTCATGTATTTCACTGTATTGTTCACTTATTTCTGATGCTTGTATTTAATTTGTTACAGAAACGTGTCATCAATAAATTATTGCAACTCAATAATGCAACAGACATTTCCTTTTTGGGTTAATGTGGTTATTTGTCTTCCTCATGTTGACACGAGTTCATTCTTGTCTTCTGTTTACTTACGCTATATGTCAAGCCTTGAGCGTAAATGTAGCCAAATCTACATTCTAAAATGACAAATCATTAAAACAGTGCTCCTGTGGCTTATCATTTAACACTATCATTTACAGGGTGTGTCAAAGTGAGCTAGTAAGGGTTAAAACATGACTGTGCTAACCTCAAAACTGACCTAAATAGAGCAGTTACCAGCAGCTTAGCAGTCAGCCCTTTACTGTAATTTCAGCAATGCATGTCTCACCCTAATGAGACTAACTATGTAACAGCTAACATAGGCCGTGGAACTTTAAACCTGCAGCCGTGGCGTGAGCTACTGAGTAAGCAAAACAGTATGGGAACAAGACGCTAGTTTCAGTTGTGACAGAACGCTAAGCAAGGCCTGGGGTGGTTAGCTGGTTGGGGTAGCAGTTGAAATTGAAAGCTTTTGCAAAACAAAAGAGCAAAGAGTCATAAACTTGTGCATCTATCAACAGCAAACAATCATAGGCTGTGCATGAAACCTTGCAGGGTTTCTCTATAAAGGTACCTCCTAATGAAACTAGTCGCATACAGGCTTCCAAGGCACCAAAACATCAGGTCTTCTGATGCAGAACAGATTTAGAGAAATGTGTGGTGACTGCAATGCGTATTTCTTAGATACAGAATTGTAAAAGTTTTGTTTTTATTTTTTCCATTAACTAAATGACAAGGTTATCACAAGAAAATCCCAAGAATTTAGCTGCCTTCAAAATTAGATGAAAGCTGTCCTGCTCTCCATGCACAACAATACGCACAACATTGCTACACACTAGGAGATGATGGGGTGGGCGATATGACCAAAATCTCATATCACGATATGTGTCATTTTATTTCACGGTAACAATATTTATCACGATATAGCTATTCTTTATGATATCAACATTTTTGATACCATAGAAATTTCATAACTTGTCACCAATGTCAACATCACAAAAAACTAATACTAGACCAAAAGAAAAAAACAAAACTCAAGATCACTGAAGACAAATACAGCCAGCGATTAAAAAAGAACAAGAAACTAATCACAAGCAACAGGGCAAAAAACTACAGTAGAACAAATAAATAAGAAATGCTACATACATTGTATAAAGAAATCAAATGTATAAAAACACTGTGTAAATTAAATATATATTTCCTCTTATTAAAGTTACAAAAGTGATTTAATCAAGAGCAGTGAGAGATTTTCTATCTTTTGTTGTTTGATTAACATGAATGACTGCTGTCACTTTAAGAGCTGCCCGGATCTGATATACTGTTATACATGTGTTTTCAAGTTGTTTGCTTTCACTTAAGACCTAAATTACTGTGTTTATGAGGATACTTGCAAAGACGGGCATTTTGACACATACAAGTGTGTGTATTTAACTGTTAAAGGCCTATAAAGCGGCAAAAATAACTTGGTTCAATACTCCCGCGCTCTATGAGCACCGTCTTCACGTGCGCGCCCGCAAATGAGTTCTCTTTAAAGGGGTCATATGATGCTTTTTTAAAGATCATTATTTTGTGTATTTGGTATAACAGAATATGCTGACATGCTTTAATGTTCAAAAAACACATTATTTTTCAAATACTGTACATTATTGTAGGA
>NW_015548296.1:1535986-1536314 GCF_001515605.1 Sinocyclocheilus anshuiensis | reverse complement strand
ACAAGTGTGTGGATTTAACTGTTAAAGGCCTATAAAGCGGCAAAAATAACTTGGTTCAATACTCCCGCGCTCTATTAGCACTGTCTTCACATGCACGTGCCTCTCTTTGACAGCGCTTGGTCTCTCAGACAGCACGTGCATATAGCGAAATGGGTTCTTTTCCGCTGCTGATTGTGTTTCAATGGCTTCAAATTGTCCCAGGTTATGTATGTAACCATGGTTCCCCGAGGGAACAAGACGCTGCGTCGAGATTCGCTTTGGGAACGCCCCTGCGTGACCGCGTTCTGAAGCACGTGTAAAATCAGTCCAATGGAGCAGTGAGACGTCA
>NW_015548296.1:1535047-1535820 GCF_001515605.1 Sinocyclocheilus anshuiensis | reverse complement strand
GCCTCAGCCTCAGCGCACCGCGGAGGAAACGTGTAACCAGGGGGTGTCTTCCCACTGAGATGCCACCGAGAGGGGCGTGGTAGGCCGCAATGGCCGCCACGTAGACCTTCAGGGTGGAGTGGGTCAACCCTGCGGAGAAACAGACCTGCAAGAACTCCAGCACTGTACCAACCTGGCAGTTAACTGGGTCGAGCTGGCGGTCTCCGCACCAAGAAGTGAAAAGTTTCCACTTCAAGACATACAGTTTCCTCGTTGAGGGTGCTCTGGATTGGAGAATGGTCTCAACAACCTCGGTTGAGAGACCGGAAGCTATGAGTTGTGCCCCCTCAGGGGCCACACCCACAACTTCCACAGCTCTGGGCAGGGTTGGATGAATGTACCCTCCGCCTGTGAGAGGAGATCTCTCCTGACGTGAATCTCCCATGGAGTGCCGTCGAGGAGAGAAATCAGGTCCGAGAACCATACTCGGCCCGGCCAGAATGGGGCTACTAGCAATAGACGGACCCCGTCCCGACGCACTCTCTCTAGAACTCCCGGGAGCAGAGCGATCGGGGGAAAGGCAAACAGCCGAAGCCTCGGCCAAGTCTGTACCATCACATCCAGCCCCAGTGGCGCTGGATGAGTCAGAGAGAACCAGAGGGGACATTGCGATGTCGTCTGAGTCGCAAACAAGTCCACCTGAGCCTGGCCAAAAATACCCCATATCTGCTTCACCACCTCGGGGTGAAGCATCCATTCCCCGGGCCTCGGCCCCTGCCTCGACAGGATGTCTG
>NW_015548296.1:1531274-1534840 GCF_001515605.1 Sinocyclocheilus anshuiensis | reverse complement strand
GCACAAACTGTGTGTATCCCCGCTCGTGATGTAGCGTGGGCAGGGAGGAACACACAGTCTGTAACGCGATCTGCTTTCGCCCTTTTTTGTCTTTCTTCTTTTGCTTAGACATCTTTTTTCTTTGCTGGAGCTTATATTTTGAATGCTTGTGCACTTTTTTTGGACAGACAACAATAAATAAGACTCACAGAACATAAATCGTGACCGACACACACAGAGAGCTTTGCTGAATGACAGAAAGCTAGCGCCGGCTGCACCTCACGTGCTTTTAAAGCTTCCTGGTCATGACGTCACCCGCCGCTGACGTCTCGCCCATCGTTCGACTGATTACACATATGATTCAGAGCTTGGTATCGCTGAAGGCGTTCCCCTAGCGTTTTCCGACGCAGCTCGAGTTCCCGAAGGGGAACACTTATTTATAACCCCAATGCTTAAAAACACATACAAACGATACATTTTCGTGTCCACATAACACAGAAATGTCACATGAGCGTGTATAGTCCAAAATCTCTACCAGTTGACAAATTACTACTGGTTAATCGTGTCTACCGGTATATCGCCAACCCCTAAAGATGAAATGCAGTACTGTGCTGAGACAAATACAACACTGTATTGGTTGTCTACATCTACCAGACACAAAAATAACAATTAAGAATTAAATTGGACAAATTTAGCAATTAAGAATTAAAGACAAATGTTCAGTTGAATTTGAACTACCAAAATATTTTTTAGTTTTAGAAAAAGCTGATATGGCAGAAAGTGTTCACTGACATTGAACAGCCAATACATACACAGTACAACTGTGAATACATACTCAAGTTAGGATGTAAAATGGAAACTGGATACTGCCAATCAGTGTTGGGGAAAGTTACTTTTAAAAGTAATGCATTACAATATTGCATTACTCCCTAAAAAAGTAACTAATTACGTTACTTCGTTACTTTTTATGGAAAGTAATGCGTTACTTTACTTTTGCATTACTTTCGCGTTACTTTTTAAATATGAGCCGGGCTTGATTGTTTTTAATATAAGAAGTTCTATTTATAGCAAATGTAAAAGCCCTTTCACACCAAAAAGTGTAATGAATAAAGCTCAGCAAAAGTAAATTCACATCTGTACAGTAGAACGCAGGAGAAGAAACACTCTTCAGCAATAAAAAAAACAATGAAGCACAATTGTTAGTTTATCTAAAGTCATTTTTGCTTATTAGTATGATTAAACTGGATCATCAAAGGTCAGCAGCAAAGACATTGGTTAATAAAATGGGATTAGATACATTTGTGTTAACATTTAATTATTGCAGGTTTGCGTCATATTCTGAGTTTGCGTTTCAGTGTTTTAGTTCATTTTGAATACTAAATCTGTTTTTTTTGTGAGTGGGATGAATTAATGCACATTCACATTTAGTCTAGAACTACAGTAACATCAATGTTCACACAGCGCACACAACTCCTCTGCACTTCCGATTTCTCCCAATATGGGGACAGGAGACTTGTCAGTCAATAAATGGGAAAACAAAGTAACTGGCGTTACTTTTTTGAAAAAGTAACTCAGATATTTTCTTGTAAATTAAAAAGTAATGCGTTACTTTACTAGTTACTTGAAAAAAGTAATCTGATTACATAACTCGCATTACTTGTAATGCGTTACCCCCAACACTGCTGCCAATGAGCTTAATGGGTCAGTTCTTGCACCACCTTGCACTACTGTCGTGGTTGGAGGCAGACAGGCACGTGTCCAGGATGTGCAATTGAGCACAATTTTTCTCAACTCTTGCTATCCTCAAACTGATGCTTCTGAACCGTTTCCCAGAAACGAATGAAAATGTGTGAATGTGTGACTTAGCTTTTCATTCTGCACAAGGCTATGTTGGCTATCCGTAACATAGGAAAACCGAAGCTGCTTCATTTCCGCAACAAGCAGCCACCAAACCACAGTGTGATCTTACCAAGTATTTGAGGATGGTCATGCCACCTTTTGCTGCCACTGATTCACGAAGGAGTGTGAGTCACAAAAGACTTCCTGTAAGCCCTGGCGCTCTGTGTGCAAGTCCATATATGTAGTATACCCATATCTTCTTTGTGACAGTTAAAACATTTCAGTTTTGAAACAGCATTACACATTTAAAATTCTTAGAACTGCTACTTTAGCATATAGTGTTAAGTGGTCTTAAATCGTAGTTCAAACTCAGCATATTCAGAGAAATGGAGCGGTTTGATACTTAACAGAATAGCAGAAGAAAGGCGAAATTCTTAGAAAATGTGTCACTGTATTGATCTAGACAATTTAGTGCAAGTTTTAGGGGTCCATGATAAATAAACAAACAAATACTCTTACTGTGACTCTTACTGCGCCGCAGGCGGAGGAGGAGCGCGAGCCGCGACACTAGCCTTCTGTGCCCGTCTCTGATCCTCAGACCAAGACGGACCAGGACCCCTATGCTGTTCGGGCTTAGACCTGGACCATCGTGAAATCAAGGACTGAAGGCCGCTGAGCGCGTCTTTGCCTCCCTGAACTACTCGACCACCGTCTCAACAGAGGTAACCAAAAATATTCGGAAGGCGAAACCGACGCATCGAGAAGAAAGCCCCTCTCTTCCATCCCGATATCTGCCAGGTACACCCACAGATGTCTCTCAATACCTACTATAGCTGCCATGCTTAGTAGCACAGAGAGTGAGATCTGTGGTGCGGCGAAACTCAGCTACCTCATCAGGCCTCTATCCAGGTCTTCCAGCAGGTGAGCCTAATATGCCTGGAGCACCGCATTTTGTGCAACGAAGCAACAGCCTGACCTGCTGCTGCATATGCCCTGCCATCTAAGCGAGATGGCAAGGAGGGAGTTTTAAGAGAAGACGTCTCACCCATAGAAAGATAGCTAGCCAGTCATCTTTTTTACAGGGGCTACCTTGGAATGCGTCCACCGAAAGCAGCATTTTTCAGTTTTCAGATGCAACCGTAGTGTTTATAAGCGAGCAGCGCTGCTTTGTTTACAGCAGTAACCAAGGAAACGCTCTATCGCTGCTGTTCCATAAACTCCACCTGCTGCCAGAGAGTAAATCTGCATCTCATTCAGCCCGTCTGCTTTTATGTTTTATGCAGCATAATTTCACAAAGTTATAAAGTCAGACCATTCTGTTGCATTCTGTTTGCTTTAAATGCATTTTCTGTACAAGGTACATTTTCTGCTGGAAAATGGCCGGCCAACGAGTTGGTGTTTTTTCAATGTATGCTTCAGACACGGGTCACGACGAGGCGTTCCCCATAGCGCCCCCTAGAGGACGCAGTTCGAAGTTCCCTTGAAAGGGAACTTAGATTAGTCTAAACTGAATCCAAAAAAATATAACCAATCACCCCTTGGCTAACTGCTAATTGATCAGACTAGCTCTTAAGACACTGTCTTAACATAGAGGCTAAGTTTATGCAACTGTTTATGTTAAATAAGTTTATGCTCCTTAAATTTCATTTATAGTCCAAGGATAACCATGCCCAAAGCCTCCATTTCCCGGTGCTACTTACCTGAGATTTAAAATTCCACTTTTTAAAGGGGTTACGAACTGCCTGTTT
>NW_015548296.1:1520164-1531232 GCF_001515605.1 Sinocyclocheilus anshuiensis | reverse complement strand
GGGTTTGTACTGTTTGCTGAGGTCCACTTATAATGTTATCAAGATTTTTACATCAAAAAACATAATTTACAAGTAATAGCCAATTTTCTGTCCTGATTTTCACGCCCCCTCATCAAAATTGGCCCGGCGGATTGACTCGGAATTAAACGCCCACTGCTATGATTATCACACTTGTGTATGTTTGACAGTCTACGCCCTTCACAGATAGATGCAGCTCTGATCTAGGTTAAAACCGCTTAAATATATCAAACGATCTGCTTAACAGACAAAGCAATAGCGATCATGTAATAAAAACTCACCCTTGTGTTTTGCGACATTACTATCGGATCCAATATAATCAGCACATCATCGTCTTTTAGTTTCAATCTTTCTGAAAATCCTGCATCGAAATTGTGCCTTGTTTGTAAACAAATCTGCGGTCAAATGAAGTGAACAAAGAACCAAGTTTTTACTGACGCGATCTGGAACTTCATTCAAAATAAAGTTCATCCACGCTTTCCTAATGTTGGGATCAGAAGGAAGGCAAAGCAGAGACTGTTTATTTCCACAACTTGGCACTGCACAGCATCCTGTTGTCTTCGGAGCCATATCTTTATCGTTTGGTTTCTGTGTAGACATGCGCGTTCGCCTCTCTCTTAAACACTACATGAGCGAATCGGTGGGCGGGGCTAAACAGGCAGCGATGTTGAAGCAGGCGTTGGTCTTCTTCTGTGGAGGTGGTGTTTAGGCAGACTGTTACATCATAGAGTTGTACATTCTGTTGTTTTGGCAGACTGACTTCAATATAATCTGTTTTTTAGACTAACGAGAAAGTTTCTGAAATGTACAGGATGTTTTTATAGTACAATGACTTCTTATATGTGAAAAGATCAAGGGAATTTGGGATTTTCAGTTCACCCTTTAAGAATCTGTTTTAATATATTGAAGCTATTTTATATACTGAAAGGAAAACACAGCCATAATCATCAACAACTGCCAAATTGGATTGGTGGGATAAATCTCGAGGGTCTGTAAAGAGATTAATGAAACAAAATCTGGAAATGGCCATGTGGATTAGAAAGGTTTACGAAGAAGCTGTACTACATTTGCAAACCCCTAGTGTATTGCTGTAATGGTATGCATTGGTTATGAAAAGTTTTTGCCTTTTAATGTTGTTTTCAAAATACTGACTCAACCAATTGAATTAGGGAGAAACCGGAGACCTACCCAGTCAGTTAACTGCCATCATTTACTCACCTTCATGCCGTTCCAAACCTTGTATGACTTTCTTATTTCTGAAGGCCAATTTGCACCACACTGATGCTGGCAAATGGCAACAGACACATTCATCAGGTTTTCTCATCAGTGTTTTACCTCTGTCAGTGTCTGTTGGCTTTGTTCAGCATTTGGTTTCGCCAAGTAAACATGTTTTAAAAAACAGTAATTTAAAAAAATCTGTGACTAATTTTATTTTTACATTTTTTGTCAGTAAATCTTATGCATCCACTGAGGAAAAAAAAAACCTGTACACTTCTCTACACTGGTTAAACACTTATGGATATGGATGTTTACTTCCAATTTCTTTATAGAAAAGTGTTACTTTTCCTATTTTTACCCATCTAATAGAATCTAGTTATGGTCTATTTTAGTGACCGTTTATCCACTTCTTCTGAATCTGGGTTGTGAAATCTAACAGTCATGCATCTTGAGTGATGCTTTCAATTTGCTGGTCTTGCTGTAGACTCTACTTAGTCGCATCTTGCAATAAAAGCCATCACTCAGTACTGTGCATGCTAGGTGCTTTCCCAAAAAGAAAAATTAACCCTAAAACTACATTTATTAGGAAACTCACTTAGCCCACTGCCGATATCCTTTCTGAGCAAAGAACTGTTTCTAATTCTTCATAAACAGAGATGGGCAGTATTTTTATTAAATGTATATTAAATACGTATTTAATTACTAAATACATATTTTGTAATTTGTATTTTGTTGGACAAAAAAAAATCAAAAGTAATTTGTAATTAAATACTTTGAGAGACAGTTTTGTATTTGAAATACTCAAAATACATAATCAAGTATTTAATTTTATTCTCAGATAATACAATATCTTTCTTCACAAAAAAACACAATATTATTTATACATGTATTTATTTAACACACCAAGCTTCTTATTTACATTTCCTTGCATTTGTACATAAGACACGTGTACACACAAATACCATATAATTTTTATTTTGTATATTGTGTTCTTTCAAATATTTTATATCCCTCTATGGTACGGAGTTGCCATATGGCAACAATTAATTTCTACTCATTTCCTTGTTATTCTGAAAAAACTACAATATATTGCATTATGGGAATTAAAAGGGTAGGCCTTAAGGTAGCCAATGATGTGCTGTTTTTAAGTCACATGATAACTGAATGTCCCTCCAAAACTCCTTTTCCCACTGTCACCCTCACACAGAAGACACCTGTTGAAGTGCTCCAGAAATTGCTCTATTAACTTAATTTCTAAACATCTTTTCTCAAGGGGGATTTTTTTGCAACATCTTTGGTACGTAAATGAGATATTTTCATTCACAAATCAATTTTGTCTAACAGTTTTACTGTAAATTAAGAAAATATCAAAGTTGCGCCATATGGCATCTGTACCACTATGGAAAAATAGGTGCGTTGCCATATGGCAACACTGTACCACAGTGGAATTGCAGTAATGTATTTCCCCATTGGGATTTATTATAGATAGTAGCATAAATAAAATGATCACAGTTATTTATTGATTTGAAGTGTTTATTGTAGTATAGTTGTATTTATGTATAAATAACAAAATTATGTATTCTTTTCAGAAAATGAATACAGCAATATTTTATGGAAAGGGCAATAGGAAGAGTGCAGAGTTAGCTCTTCCATGTGATGAGAGTGAGGATGAGTTAGCCTTCAGTGACTGTGGAGGAAAGGAAGACCTCTAATACACAACATGACAGGAACCCTGCAAGGGAAACAAAGAAGAGGCCCAGTGGCCCCCAGTGTGCCTGATCAAGTCAGGTTGGACCAAACAAGCCACTGGCCCATCATGGAGAAGAAAGGGAAGTGCAAATACCCTGGCTGCAAGGGGATCAAAAGACAGTATAAGTCATTATAATCCGTAATTATGTCCCTACTGGATGCAACAATTGCCTCAATGTTTATAATGGTCACAGTATGGTAAGGGGTATAACATTTCCGTCTCACGCTTGAGGTATTCGGCCAATCACAACGCACTGGATAGCTGGCCAATCACAGCACACCTCGCTTTTCAGACCAATGAGCTTTGTAAAAAATCGACGCGTTTCAGAAAGGTGGGGCATAGAGGAGAAACAATGTGGTATGTGGAAAATAATGCGTTTTTTTTACCTTAAACCGCATAAACACATTTCATTACACCAAATACACAAAATAATGTTATTTTTAGCAACATCATATGACCCCTTTAATATTTAATGTTGACAGTGAAATAGCTTGAGCCATCCTCTTGAGTAGGAATAGGTGGTATGGCAATAGTTTCACAGGACTGCCTGATTTTTGACATGCTTATAAATAAACGATAAAGGAGCGATAAAGAAACATGAAAAAATAAAGTGTAGAAATGCTTGATGGTATTCAAGTAAACAGAAATGAGAAGAAATATGAATCAATATATTGTATATATTGTCTAGTGTTAGGGTTAAAGAATATGTTGTTTATAAGTTGTTCAAGGAGGGGAAAGCGCTTTTCTCTTATAGGCCTATATGTATCTTAATGTAATGGCATGGTCTCTTGCGCTTGATTGCTTGTAAATATTGTATTTGCAAATTACTTGTATTTTAATTAAATACAGTTCTCACACCAGTATTTTTGAATTAAATACATTTGATGAGCTTGTATTTGTATTTTATGTAATTGTGCCCATCTCCGTTCATAAACAAAACGGAGTCTATCTATTGCCTCTTCAATTTCAACTCATCTCATTTTGTTCCATTAGCACAGTGGTCGCCAACCCGTCGATCGCGATCGACTGGTAGATCTTTATCACTGTCCCAGTAGATCCCGAAAATAACAGTAAAATAAGTACAAAAATGCATTACATTTCTGGGGTTATATTAATGTATCACTGAAGGGAACTGTCTTGAGAAAAGTTTCGACGGCAATGGCATTTTCTTCTCCTCTGTATAAAGCGCAGCACTGCTTTGTTTACAGCGGGAAACATGGGTTGTTATTCATGTCCGCGGGTTGAAGCGACCCCAATAACGTGATATTTAGTCCCTGGAATGTGAATTTTACTGGAAGATTCCCTCCGAAAAACGTGTATTTTACCCCCGGAATGCGATTTTTACAGGGGAACCCTCCTCGAAACACGATTGGACTAGTTTTAGTACGACAACCTGGCAACCCTGTTCATTAGTGCCACCTGCTGTCAGAGAGTGCGTCTCATTCAGACCTGCTGTTTTTGTTTCGTGCAGATGTTTTATGTAGCAAATAAATAAATAACACCTAAAGTCAGACCATATTGTTTTTGTTTTAAATCCTGAAATTAATCTAAATCAAATCAAAAAACAACTCCCCGCTGGGATGTCTTTTTCTATCAATTCTTCAATAGGTAGATTTTGTCTTTCATAAAGGCCGAGGTCAGGGATCTTGGGCCTAAAAAGGTTGGTGACCACTGCATTAGCATAACGGACGAGAAAGATTAACAGGGTGAGAAAAGGTGAAATTAGTTAACAATAAAGGATTATTAGATCTCATGATAAGACGCGAAGAGAACTGATAATTCAGAATATAATACATCATATACATGTATCACCAATTTCATAAAGTGAAAGAGAGGTATATGACAAGTTAGTATGAGAGCATTAACACATTCAACATAAACACTTCTGTAAATACAGGTCTGAAATTGTTCATACTAGAAATGGTGGTCTTAACATAATTCTACAAGTTTAAATGAGACAGACAATTGGGTTTTAGGCGTTTTAATCCAAAGTTGAAGCAGACCAAGAAATAAGTACAGCAGTTAAATACTAAAAACGGGACACGTATCTGCCTTTCCCCGTTAGTATAACATTACGTGGGAATTCTAATCGGTTTTTCAACTTGGTTGATACTGTAATCTTTGCTTTGAGAAATGAATGTATGAAGCAGGGAAAATATCCTACAAAGTGGTAATATCAAATAAACTACAGAAACCATTATTTGCAAGAGGGGCACTGAAATAATTTAGCAGATATCTGCAGCTTGGGAGTACACTGACATTGCATGTTCAACTTTGTGAGCATTAAATCATATCCTTAAAAAGAGGCTCAATCACACAACAAATATGAAGTTTAAAAAAAGCCTATATAGAAAAAATAAAACAAGATTCAACCTTTCAGCATACGTCAATCAGTGCAGCTAAAAATCAGTCTGCTGGATGTGTAGGATTCCCTGTATCCCTTAAACATTTCCAGAACACAAGGCCTTAAGTCAAAAGGGGGCATTTCTTTGTTCCTTTATCAAACACCTGGTACCTATAAGCTGCTCTCAACAGGTGCATTCAAACACTTACTGCACGGTAGGCATAGAAAAGACAAAAACACAAAAAAAAATGCACTGGCATAATGAAGAGTACAGTCGACGGCGAACACATGTAGAACCATCACAAAGATCCCATTTCATAATTCATTCATTCATTATACATTTTAGAAAATACAAATGGGTTTTGCGGTTCAAGGTGGTGGGTTAAAAAGCAGCAGACTATGTCTACTGCTTTTTAGCAGGTATTTGTAAAATGAAATGGGTTAACATTCTTTACAAATCTCTGAGGGAAAAACTAGTTGGAAACAAATATGCATAGACTCGATTCAAGGCAAATCATTGTGCACCCAAAACGATGTGAAATTAGCGTATCATTCAGCAAGCAGAGGGCTGAAGCAATGCGTTGGACTGGCTTTCCATGGTAAGCCTAATCAAAACCAATGTGAAAGCAGGGCAATATGCTGTTTTTCTCTCAATCTTAAGACCAACATAAGGCTAATTGGATCTAAAGCTCAAAAAAAAAGATTTTGTATTTTACTTGACAGGACCCTGAACAATACTGACAGACATTTTCACAGTAAAGAACAGAGTGCGTCTACATTCAAAGAGTCATTTCAAAAATAAATTTTCATCTGGACACCAGTACTGTCTTTCACTGTAAAAGAGCATTCAAGTGCAGAAATAAATGACAAATATAATGAAGAACGAACAGGAAAGCTAGCACTATGCATAGGCTTCTCAGAACATGAGCAGAAGAAAGGAAACTGATCATTCTATTACAGGGCAACTTATTTTACGAGCTGCCCATAACTCAGAATGGAACATCATTAAAACAAACAGTGTTAAGTGTGTATAACTCATGAACTCATTTACCAATGGCTTTTGATTAAAAAAGGAGAGGAAAAGGAAAAATAAAATGCAAATGGTAACTAACTTCGCATTCTGATTACCCCACTAAACACCCTGTGAAAAACAGTACTTGTGAACACTTTAAGGAGCAAACTAGTGGACGTCAGCTGCTTCACAACTCAGTCTTGTACCATAATTGTACAGACCCTTTCTTTTGGTAGCAAAGTGGTCTATTAGTTACAGATATTGAGTGATTAAAAAGAAATACTTAAAAAAAACAAAAAAAAAAACAAAGCAGCAGCTCACTTTCACTTTTTTGTTGAGTTATTGATTCCTTAATTCAGACTGATGTATGAGTGTAAAATGTGTGTGCTTGTGCGACAGAGTGAATGTGTCCTTAGCAAGCGGGCGTCTCGTTTTCAGCAGCTGTATTGTTGGTTTTCTTTCTCCTCTTCATCAGCAGTGGATTGGACGAGTCTTCAATCCTCTTGATTTTGATCTGCTCATAGTCGACTCTCATTGTTGCCAAGGCACTAGTCATTTCTTCCTGTGGAACAGAGACATAATAGCATTAAACAGAATGAAGATATGGATCTGAGGTGCAGTGACTGCAAAAAGCATGCAGGAGACGTTCTGAGAAGACTTTTTTTGTTGTGGGAGGCCTCACCTTGACATCCTCCCATGCGTCTTTCTCTTCTTTCAGAACACGGCTGGTGTGTAGGGGCGTCTGTGGCACCTCCATTGATTGCTATAGCCACATAAATAACCATATAACATAGTAACCCAAATATAAAGTACAAAAGAAAGCCACTTGTCTAGATCAACACAGAATCCATAAAATAACGCTAATATTCACTCACATTGATCCAGGGGTGGTTCATAAACTCTGTGATGGTCATCCTTTGTGTCGGCTCAGTTTTCAGTAATGTTCTGATGAGCTGCTTGGCTACAAAAATAGGAAGAGTGAGTCACTCAAATCTATAATCATTCTTAGAAAGACACAAAACAAATGACTTGAAGATAACCGTATTCTAAGAACGGTTTCTCAAGTTGATTTCACAAAACAGGAACTTGACAGATACCTTCCTCTGAAACTTCCGACCATTCAGGATTTGGAAACTCATACTGCCCCATGCGGATTCGTTTTTTCATACCAGGGGATATAGCCAATCCGTGGTTGGAATAGAAAGGTGGGTAACCACAAAGCCTGGAAGTTGAATGAAGTTAGAGTTGAGCTATATCAGACACACTTTACAAGGTCAAGAGTGGCAAAATCCATTTAAATAGAGGTCTAGACAGAGAAAAATGGCGTATGCACAACACACGAGACAGATTCACTTACAGAATATACATGATGACACCCAAAGACCACATGTCACAGCACTTGTCATACTTTTCTGGACCAAGAACCTCTGGGGCTATAACATGAAAAAGATGAAAATACTTAAAAATGGGATCAAATGGCCATCCTGACATCTAATTACTGATCATTCTGATATTCTTACCAACATAATAAGGAGTATAGCAAGGGGTGGCCAGAGAGTTGTGTGAGGTTGTCTCTTTTGCAAACCCAAAGTCTGTCAGTTTGAGAAGGGCGTTGGGCCTTTTAGAGGTATATAAGAGGTTCTCTGGCTGCAAAGTGAATTTTCAGGCATATTCAGTTAAGAAAACCATGAAGGCAAAAATAATTTCATCGTCGTAAGAATATTACCTTGACGTCTCGGTGTGCGATGTTTATTGCATGTAAATACTGAATGGCCTCTCCTATACTCTTCATGATATCAGAAGCCTCTGAAAAGCCAACAGAACAAGAAAACATTTAAAAAAGGTATTGTGGCAAATGGGTCTATTTATTATTTTGGCATTCTTAAACATGTTTATATATACTTTATAAGAGAGCAGACAATGCCGTTACCTCTCTCAGTAAATGCCTGGTCCCCTCTGTCCTGAATCCGACTGAACAGCTCACCACCATCCATGCTTCAAAACAAACACAAAGCAAAAATCAGCTGACATATCACAAAATATCTGAAGCAACGTCATATTAGTGGAGAAAAAAAAGAATATTAAATATAAAAATAAGAGACATTAAGCTATTATGTAATAATATTAAGACATAGTTAAGTGAAAAGTGCAAGATGTATTTACTATATAAGGCCATTTACTACCATTATTATTATTATATGAACCAACACATTTGGCTGAATGTACAACAGTGGATTTGAAATAGAAATGGCATCAGGTAGCTATAGCAGTGTTTCCTCTAAAAGCATTCATAGTTCAAACATATATGTGCTGAAACTCACAAAAAATGACTTTGTTCAAATGCATACAAATTAACCACACACATCAAGGGGGGATCTTTTCACCTTTGTCCCCATGTCATCATTGTGGTTACCATTTCCGATTATAGCAAACCACTGCTAGGTGTGCAAGTCACGTGAGCTCCATTTCTTGAAAACTTGCCAGTTGCGAGAAACTGGGTCAGTGGGCTTAAAAGAGAGGGATCTGCGTAAGACTGCATGGTTATGATTTTGATAATTGGACTTGAAAAGCACTTGGTCTACTTGGCGCGCTTCTAGCACATCCGCTATTATAATGATAAAGCATGATAATTTGTGAAAGAGGGTGCAAACTGCTGATACCCGTGTACATCTATGTAAATGCGAAGAATCATGCTGTTCTCACATCTCCACTATGGGCCACAGCGTGCAAGACAAGTTTCATTTCTACAGCAAGTAGAAGTGCAGCCAGTTCCATGTGAAATCATCAAACAACTGACAGAAGAAGAAAACACAGTATGAGTTTGACTGAGAAAGCCTTTGAGATAGGGTCTATGAACAACCACATCACGTTTACTGCTTTCAGTCTCACTAAACCCCAAGACGCTTTGTGTCCCATCCAGTCAACATATAGCTGAATGTGCCAAAAAAAAAAAAGTGTTAAGCTTAGGCGCTGAAATTTCAAAAGCATGTGATTTATGGTACAAAACACCAAAGCCCCACTGAAGGGTTGGGTTGCACCATCATTTCTATGTGTAATTTTTCTTAGAAAAGCCATATTTGAAGCTGAACATCAGTGTTGGCATTTTCCGTTTCCATCACCTGCTGCACACTCAGATCTGATGACCTGTAGATTCTGTTTCCTGCATGATGAGGAGCTGGATGTGTCTGGCCTGATTTCTTGTAATCTATTCATGATCTTCTGCAATCTATGATAGACCTTCAGCCAGCTTATTTTAATATTTGCATTATGACTATAAGCAGTTAACATATGGATGAATCTATAAGATGTTAATGATACCCCAATGAGCCACTGATGCCAAACAATCACTCATGTCTGGAAGCTCTTCACACACTCATTTCTGTCCTACAAACAGAGAATCAACGGTTTCTAAAGAAACACTACACTTCCCTGAGTCTCTTACATCAAAATGATGCATAAAATCTTGCGTCATCCATGAAACAATATTGTACTTAATAGGAAACAATTGACTGTAAGCAGAATCAAAGCAATGTATTAATTTATTTTTGCACCTATCAAACAAAGAGCATCTGTGACATGCAAAGAGTCAAAATTGCTAAAATTAATTGTGCAGAAATGTGGAAATGCACAGGAAGGAGAGGTCAAGTAGAAACACAGAGTTGCCTCTTCTCTGTTCTTTAGTACATTTAGATTAAGACACTTTGCAAACTCAAAATTTCTGGAGAACACAAGGGTGTAACCAAACTCCACACTATGCATCTAGCTGACCTTCCACAAAATGAGTTCTGCTAAAAAGATCGGTAACCTTTTATAACACGAAACTGTCAGTTGTCATGACATTGATAGTCAGTGTCAATTTTTTTGTTGAATTGGCAGCGTATTTACATGTAAGGGGCATCTGGTGAACTTTTGACCGCTTCAGGGCTTTTGTTAAAAATTACAGATCAAATTTCTGCATTTTTGTATTCCTGCCCACAGACAGTTGGATCTACAGAGAGGCATCCTTTCTGCATTTTTGTATTCCTGCCCACAGACAGTTGGATCTACATAGAGGCATCCTCAAAATCAAGTGCATTATCGATGTTAAAGTTTCAGGCAAAAGGGAACACCACAGCCCTTTTTCCACAGTTTTCTCATGTAGCACCAATTACCAAAAAAGTTCGATTAAAAATCCATCTTGACAGCAGTGAATTACCATTTTAAAGGGGTAGTTCACCCAGAAAGTTAAATTCTGTCATTAATTACTCACCCTCATGTCATTCCAAACCTGTTAGACCTTCGTTTATCTTCGGAAAACAAATTAAGATATTTTATTTTGATGAAAACCAAGGGATAGATGTCCTTACTACCCAGAAAGGTAGTAAGGACATCATTAAAACAGTCCATGTGACAAACGTAATTTTATGAATCTACGAGAATACTTTTTGTGCGCAAAGAAAACTGAAGACTGCAGGGTCAGAAAGCTCTCGGATTTCATTAAAAACATCTTAAAAGATTTAGTTCACCCAAAAATGAAAATTAGCCCATAAATTACTCAAAAAAAAAGTCTCTCACACAGATCCGGGGGGTGAACAAAGGCCTCCTGTAGCGAATCGATGCATTTTTGTAAGAAAAATAGCCATATTAAAAACGTAATAATCACTTTAATCTAACTTGCGCCAACAGTTGTACACGGAAGCAGCTCCGGGCAGATGACGTATGAGTTCAGCGTTGCGCATGCGCCGGT
>NW_015548296.1:1518082-1520154 GCF_001515605.1 Sinocyclocheilus anshuiensis | reverse complement strand
TGGCTTATATCGAAATCCTCTGACATTCTTCTTTACAAATCCTCGTTTTGTACTTCTAATTCGTGACCGTTGTTTTTTTTTTTAATCTCTCCCCTGCGCTTCCGCGTTCGTCACTTCTGATCAACGCATGTGCAAAGCCGACCTCATACGTCATCCGCCCAGAACTGCTTCCATTTACAACAGTGAGCGCAAGCTACATTAAAGTGATTATTACGTTTTGAATATTGATATTTTTCTTACAAAAACGAATCGATTCGCTACAGGAGGCCTTTGTTCACCCCCCAGAGCCGTGTGAGGCACTTTTTATTATGGATGGATGCGCTTCATTTCACTTCTTTTGGACTGATGCATGCAACACCCGCTGACTGCTATTAAACAGCTTGAAAGATCAAAGACAATTTTTAATATAACTCCGACTGGATTCGTCTGAAAGAAGAAAGTCATATACACCTAGGATGCCTTAAGGGTGAGAAATTAATGGGCTAATTTTCATTTTTTGGGTGAACTAACCCTTTAATTTGTGTTCCGAAAGATGAACAGAGGTCTTGCGGGATTGGAACGACATGAGGGTGAGTAATTAATGACAGAATTTTGGATGAACTATCCCTTTAAGAGAGAACATTTCTCAGAAAGGGATTTAAAATGCTGACAGTTAGCATGCTAAAACACAGCATGTCATCAACATTCTACAAACCTTTCAAGAAGTTGTCATTAAACCTCTCAGTAAACATCTAGTATATCATCCTGGTCTATCCCCATGTGCATAATCACTGATGAGTAAAACAATTAAAAACAAAAAAATAAAAAATAAATAAAAATGTTAAATTCTAAACTTTAAGAATACTCACCCTAAAAACCTAAAAATTCACATAAGCTCACATCTGCTGGTAAACAACAATGGTGACAAACACAGTTTCTGACTTCCTACAAAACAGGCGGTAAAGAAAATGTGTGAGTCAGCGCATACGTGAGACCAAGAGAACTATCAAATCAAAGAAATGGAAAAAGATAGGTGTGATTTCTGATCCTCACATCATCATATCTGATACAATAAAGGTGTGTGACTTCAAGATCAAACACTTGAATGGAGATGTCACAAGCACATCACTTTGATGTTTTCAGTGAAAGCATGCATTTCAGATAGCCAAATCATGCTGAAACTAGACAAGATGTTGTCCCGAATTGACTAAGGAAGCAACACTAAATAATACTCTATGCCAGTGTTAATTTTGACAGCAAATTTTGATTTTTAGTCATAGTCTTTTGACAAAAATGCCATTTAGTTTTAGTCATATTTTAGTCATCTGAATTGTTTTTAGTTTTAGTCTAGTTTTAGTCGACTAAAACAGTAAATTTACAGTAAATTTAGTTGGCTAAAATCTAATGGGTTTAGTTACAGTGCATTTATTAAGCATTTCTCTAAAATTTCCAAGCTCATTATATAGGTTTGATATTAAGGTTTTATCATGATAGACACCGATTTAGCTGTGGTTACACACTACATGCCTTTATGTTAAAATTAAATAAAACTACTTCTCATAAAGAACAAGAACATGGTCTTCTTTTTAATGAAATACCAATGGTTATATAGGCTAATTATGCATTCTTTATAGCAACTTGTTTACCATATTCTTAATTATTTCAAGCAGACATTTATTTCTATAAATACATTTAGATTAATCTTTAGGGCTATTAAAGTTTTTCAGTCAAGAGCAGTGCATGATTTTCTGTCTTTCTTTTGTTGCTAGATTAACATCAATGACTCGGACAATAGCATTTAGGCTGCTATCCCTTTAAAACCGAATGCACAGCTGCAAAGGATGCCATGTATTGATACACGTTCTCCCTACTGTTTACGTTCACTTAAGACGTAATCAACTGAGTTTATGTGAATACTCGTCAAAACGGACAATTCCACATAACTTTGTGTGTAATTCTCCGTTCATGCGACGCGAAGGAGTACTTGCGCGCTGTGAGACGTGCTTTCTGTGTGTGTATGCTTCAGTGTCTGCGCTCAGAAAACCGGACCGAATTGAGTTCTCTCTTGCGTCGTCAGATTTATCCATATGTCT
>NW_015548296.1:1516464-1516982 GCF_001515605.1 Sinocyclocheilus anshuiensis | reverse complement strand
ATGAATCTCTTCCCAAATCGTCCCTCCCTAACATTTTCGTCTCGTTTTTATTCGTTGACTAAAATGTCAACAGATTTACGTCATAGTTTTTGTCAAAAAGAGTTTAAGTTCGTTATCGTCAGTGAAAAAAATGTCATTGATGAAAATTATTCGTCAACGAAATTAACACTGCTCTATGCAAATATTATGCATTTAGTGCACAGTCTGGGCGATATATATTGAATATTCACAATTAGGGGTGGGCAATACGACCAAAATCTTATATCTTATTAGAAATGCTCCGATTGCAATTTTCTTGGCTGATTCCGATTTCCGATTTTTATGTTAGTGTGATCTGCCGATACCGATTTTTGCCGATTCCGATTTTCTTTCTAAGAACTATAATTGACAGCATATACAAACAAAAATATACTTTTCTTCAATGCAAAGTTTTATTTTCATAAAAAAACACAAGTAAAAAGTCAGTATTAAAATAAGAACAAGAAAATTGCAAACAACAGCACAAATAAATGCAATAG
>NW_015548296.1:1509688-1515568 GCF_001515605.1 Sinocyclocheilus anshuiensis | reverse complement strand
CTTTCTAAGAACTATAATTGACAGCATATACAAACAAAAATCTACTTTTCTTCAACGCAAAGTTTTATTTTCATAAAAAAACAAGTAAAAAGTCAGTAATAAAATAAGAACACAAAAAAATTGCAAACAACAGCACAAATAAATGCAATAGCATAAAAAGAGCTATGAAACTAAGTTTTTCAGGTTAAGTAAGGTTTTATTCAGGTAAGAAATAATACAGAAATTAAAGTAATCAAATGTAAAATAACATATCCAGTGTTATTTTACATTTGATTACATTAATTTATGTAGTCTTCATTGTAAAAATTCAATGTCAGCACTGGAAAGATACGTTTGTCTTACTACTTTTAATGAAGATGATTGTGTGTTGACCTTCTGCGTCTTACTTTCAGTTTCATTCGCAGCAGTTTGCGCGTCGGATCGCTGAAGAGATACTCAGCTACTCGTCCGCAGCGATGTGTGTTGCATTAGCGCAGTCTGACTAATGTCATATAGCCTATAACACGCTCTCACACGTTTATTATTTTATCATTTTGGGAGGAGTAAAATTTACATATGTGGTTTCAACAACCAGATGCATTTACACTTGTCGAGTTTCATCTGGAATTTTGTCGGAGTTTCGTCACTTCCTGAAGTGGTCTGAGCGATCGGTTTTATATCCGTCTCGAATGCGTTTCGGTGGGCATTTACACCTGGTCTTTTCACGATCGGATAGCTATCCGATCAGAAAAAAACGCATGAAGTGACCAGGTGTAAACAGGCCCATGTTACACAACATGCATTCTCTTTCTCAACTATTTAACATTCCAAAACTGACTGTTTAACTGGATACTCGCCAAGACGGGCATTTTGACATAATTTTGTATGTATTTGAACGTTTTAACGCAGTTAGCCACTCATTTTGGTATTTGTGGCTCACAAGCTGTTTGAGACTGAGTGCGGCTTGTGTGCGCTCCACTAATATTGATCAGTTCTGATGCGCTTGCTTTTGGTGTAAGCGCGAAACCTGCGGGAATGACTAAAATAATGCGCAATACAAGCATTTAACCGGAGCGAATGAGATGTGTGTGAGAGAAGGGGTCGTCGGAGAGAAGAGAGCGAGAATGTGCAGCTGACGTTAGTGCCTGTGCCGCTGGTAACAAAACGGATCGGCTCGAAATCGGAAAGAAGTGAGACTGATCAGCCAATCACCGATCATGAGGAAAATCGTCCGATTCCGATCCCTGGCCGATCGATCGGTGCACCTCTATATCTTATACAGTTTTATGAGTAATTCTTGTGCAGTCGTATGAGTATATGAGTAATTTTATTTTAACGATAAGGAAATATATCATGACAATAATTTTTTGCTGAAAATTACATTTTGATGTAAGAATTTTTACGGCAATCACATTATCACTGTATAAATAGTATAGGCCTATACAAAAAAATCAACTAGTGGAAATTTCATGAAGGCAATGATATAGAATTAAGCTACATTCGGAATATTGCATTGATTTGAATGTATTTCATATTACAACACTTTGTAAGAACAAAGATGTTTTAATAATGTCTCTAGTTTAAATTTAAAAAACAAAACTGAGTTAGAGTTGGCAAGTTTCTTTGAATGTTTCAGCTAACTCTGAACTCTCTGACTGAACTGACTGACAGATCTATAAATGTTGATGTACCATATGTGAAACCATACTAAAACACTTTCCACTTTCACAGCATTGCCATTCTCTCTTCCCTGAACTCTTTTAAATAATCATATCAGTAGTTTGCAATTTAAGTAGTCTATTGCAGACTTAACCAAAACATTATTATTTTGTGTCATTATACGAGAACTTGCATCCATGCGACTTGCATTTTGATTACAGCAGGGACCGTCCCAATGAAGCAACCGGGGTTCAACTGCCTTGCCGAGGAGAGCACAATGGTGGTAAGCAGAGAAGGATGGTACCAGCTAGCATACATGTTGCAAGTGTGGCAAACAACGGCGTCTGGTTATGCAACTACATCTAGTCTATATGAAGGAGAGGTCAACACATTACAAGGTACGTCATCAGACAGGGGACTTCTGAATTTACTCAAACATGAAAGGGGCACATAGGTGTATGAGTGTTTACTGTAAGTAACCTCTAAACACCTGCTGGTAAACTATTTACACAGATGAGGAAATGAAACCTCAGCAAAACATTGCAAATGAGTTAAGGGGCTGTGTAGAAAGAGTAACTAAATGAATCAAGGTTTTCATGACAATGCAATTCAGGACACAATCAGACAAAATGCTGGGTGCACTGTCAAGTCATTATATTGCTCATGAAATGTCTACTCAAACTCTAATTGGCCAAACGTTACTAATGAAACATAACATCAACTTGACATTCTGTTCCCTTAAAAATTACTCTTAAAGACAAGTTCCTTTAACTTGCTTAATAAATTTACAGCCCAGATGGTTAAGAATAAGGGGCCACAACAGTGAAAGTTGGGATGATCCAGGAAATAAAGATGATGCCTGATCATAATGCTGATCAGCATTTACCATGGAGCAAAGAACCTAATCTAGGGTTGCTCTAGGTGAACTGTTTATGAATGGAACATTCATATTCACAGAATTATAAATTGCTTATAAATGGAAAGTTGTCCAAAAAGGAAGTGAAATACAGAAATGGCCAAAAAAGGGCATTTTCATCTCTACAACTGAAGACAGCAAACGATGATGAAGCTGATGACTCACCACTCCATTACAATAAGAAGGCACTTCCTGTTTTGGTAGAGATTCTCATAGACGTCAATAATCCTGACGATATGGGTACATGAGGATGCCCGCCAGTGCAGCTCCACCTCTCGTCTAGCTTTGGGACAGTCATGAAGCATCTTAAAGAGAGGATGAAAAGGAGACCAAGTTATTTAGCTGTGACAGTGATTATTTTCTCATCATTCATAACTGAAGTTTGTGACAAATGTTTATTATTAATAAGAAAGCACAAAACAATATAGATATGTAACAATTTATAATTCTTGCCATTTTTTTTATTTATATTTATTATAATATATATTACTGAACTGAATTGAATGTCTTTATTGTCATTGTACAAGTACAACAAAATTGAAATGCAATCATTTGGGTGCGCATATATATATATATATATATTAGTATGCGAAAATTATAAATATGAGAAATAAAGACAAGAAAGTAATATATACTTGTGTATTGCTACTAACGTCACAATGCAGAACAACCAGATTTCTGGAGTTTTGCCTCCCCCTACAGGTAATCACCCCTTATTACATCAAGATCTAGGCAGTATGTTTTTGAAAATGGTCATACTAACATCATGCATTTTTTATTTTATGCATTATATTATACAGTTTAGTCCAAGTTATCTTACAGCATGATATTTTAAATTGAATTTTCATTTTTGGGTGAACTATCCCTATAAACGCCACAAATCCCATTTTATCAAAGACGATGACATATAATCCACTGTAGTCAACTAAGCCATGGTTTTGCCCAGATGTAAAGCATGTAACAATAGATAAATATCCTTCACATATATATATTTTTTAATGATGGCCTCTTACAATATACTACTGTCTAAACAATCATATCACTGAAAACGTCAAATATAGACTCCCAATCCTAGAAATGACTGAAACATCACTGATAACAGAATGTATAGTCCAGACTCCAGATGCAAAGCTAACTGAATATAAGATTCTTTTAAATCACTGAAGAGGAATTTGGAGTGTAAAGAACAGGGACTTAAAAACTCTTTTTTTCTACTTTTAAGATAATAGGGAGAGATTTAGGGCCTAAATATTCCATGAGAGCAGAAACAGGGTACTTCTTATCATAAAGAAAACTACGGAATGACACGCTTGTCCATTCAAACAAAAGCATCTGATTTAAAGGGGTCATATGACGCGATTTCAATTTTTCCTTTCTCTTTGGAGTGTTACAAGCTCTTGGTGCATATAGAAGATCTGTAAAGTTGCAAAGACTAAAGTCTCAAATCCAGAGATATTCTTTATAAAAGTTAAGAGTTAACCATGCCTACCTAAAACGGCTCGTTCTAACACGCCCCCACATGTCTACGTCACGATGTGTGAAGATTTGCATAACACCGCCCAAATGTTCACGCAAAGAAAGAAGGCGTAACTTTGATTCTCGCTGTAGTATTGTTGGTGCCGTGTTTTTCATTATGAAAGCGAAACTACTTTGTTTGGCCTTCCAAAAGAGGACGATATCCGCTTCGTCATGCCTAGAGCTGATCCGTGCTGGTCGCTGAGGAAATACATCAACTTCGCGCTGTGGATCGCTGGATCGGTTTCACCGTGGACAAAGCGGAGTCCAGCCCGTGGTTGTCAAATGTGGTGCTGCAAGCCCGCCGACCGCTCCTTCGTCGAATCCGCCGGCCGCCGCTCACTCTAGCCCCCGGCCTCCGCTCACTCTAGACTACAATGCCGGCTGTTCTGACTCACAGACTGTAAGTACGTTTTTCATATTTAAAGGATTTGCCACTGATGATTGAAACGCGAGTTTTGAGCAGTGTAGAGTAGCACTTGTTGTTTGTCATTTCTCCGATCACAAATGCAGACGTGGTTTTATGTTTACATGGCGCGATGCAACGCAATGCGTAAAAAGACCGTATAAATCACTATAATCCGTAATTATGTCCCCACTGGATGCAACAAATGCCTCGTTTATAATGGGTCTTAATGTTTTTGTCTCTTCGCTGCGGCCGGGACACGGCATCACAATATGGTATTTTTGTTAGCTGGGTACACACTAAAATTTATTATTTGGGTGGGAAATTAAAAAAAAAAAAAAAAAAAAAAAAGCTTAAAATTGTTAAACATAAGATAGATTTGGAACCTCTTAAGTTTATTCCCTCATGCGAACATGTAAGCAGTTGGCCACTATTAAGGCATGTTGTACTACAGCACACAGTTATGTATGACAAGTAGTGGAAAGAATTCCTTCTGGGGGGGGGGCAGACGTTCGGCAGACGTTCTCTCTTGTCCAGATTAGAGGTCCCAGGATTCCTGCCTTTGCACACCGCCCACATCACGCCTGTGAAACCTCATGTCCTCACACCAGCCTACAGGGGGCTAAACAGCTTATTTGGCAGAGCTAAACCAGGAACCTTCATTTGCTTGCCAACCATGTATACAGACATACTTGTCTTATGTGAGAGGATTGGTTATCACAAATGTAAATAAAAACGGAAATAAATATATGTAGCATGTAAAGCTCACCTGTGAAAATACAGACACATCACCCACACAATGCACAACAGACAGTAGCAGTCACAAAGCCTTCTCTCACCAAAGCCCTCTAGTTCTCAAGCACAGACAGATAGCTGTAATGTTTCATTTCAAGGTGGCATTTCACTAATGCTTCGCAGAACAAGAGTTTTTTGGTTCATCTTCGTAGAATATTTAGTAGCCTAGAGTGCGATGGACCTGAATGACTCCACTTCTATTTGACTTACTGTCATTTCAAATACCATAATAGGGTTTGTTAAATGTTTTGACATTTTATTGCATTTTAAATCACAGATGGGATAACCTCTCGTTTTAAAAAGACTATTCACATATACCAAGGTCTAGTTCCACTCAGTGACTGATTTGATGTGGAAAAGGGTAGATGACATGATATCCAAGCAGTGTGACTTGCTACAATAACTTTAAAATCAAATTTTAGATTAAAAACACATTTTATAACTATTATGCATGCAGTTTCAAATTATTTGTCACACCACACAAACATTTAAAATGAAGAGAAAAAATGTAATTAAAATAATAATAATAATAATAATAATTCCTTACATTTATATAGCACTTTTCTGGGCACTCAAAGCGCTTTACATAGAAGGGGGAATCTCCTCAACC
>NW_015548296.1:1486859-1509256 GCF_001515605.1 Sinocyclocheilus anshuiensis | reverse complement strand
CAGGCTCAGCCCTGCTTAGCTTCAGTGGGCAACCAGTCTTGGGCTGCAGGGTGATATGGCTGCTAAATGGGTGAGAAAGATTAATAACGGCATTTATGGAACCAAATATATTAGAAACCATTTTCTTTTATTGATGCGTGACCTCTTCCATCATTTTAAAATCACTTTGACCCAGAAACACAAGCTTTATGCACTCAAGTAAACAGGAAGGTTTCAGCTTTCTAATTATTTTCTAATGACTAGTATTATTCTATTCCAAACCACTGCAGAAACAATCATTTTGCTGGCTGCAATAAACCCTTGAGAAAATTAACACTAATGACTGCAAACAATGTTTTATTATTTAACAGCATTAGAGGATTTATTCAAACATAAACTAAACAGTCAAAATTTCGCAGTCATGTATCGTGATATGTATCGTACCGTGGCCTCTGTATCGTGATATGTATCGCATCGTGACTTTGCTGGTGATACACAGCCCTAGTATTTACCAGAAATGTTATTTACCAGAATATATTTAGGAGAAAAATGTAAATGTGCAGTATTTCTGGAAAAATTCACAGGGCCCTATAATTACAATTAATTTTTTTGTGGTAATAAAAATAGATGTAAGTGAACAATAGCCTTTAAAATTACTTAAAATACATTCTCCTGAGTTTGCGTAGATTTATAAATGATTTACCTTACAAATCTGATGAAATGGCGCACGTTGCATTCCCAAATGACCGTTATAATAAACCCAAACTCACAGCAACATGTAGAGATGGAGTTTGAGACGCTCTATACATGTAAATGATAACAGTTCCTGTGGAACTACTGTGAACAGAGCTGCTGTGTGACGCATGTACTTAACATACACGCATGTAAATAATTAAAGCGCAAATAATTAGAACGGCATTGCATATAATTAATTAAATCGTAGCGTTTGTGAATTCACAATTATGCTTAATTATGATTTTCAATGGGTTTAATATATCATGCAGCCTTGGGAAATGGTCTAATAATGTGTTTTATGGATTCTCGTCCGTGAAATGCGCCACTTCCGGTATTTTGCCGGTTAGTCGACACGAGCAAAATTAAGTCGAGGATTTTTAAAAATCGAATAGGCTAATAAAATCGACGAATCGCGACAGCCCTAGATCGGAGAAATGACAACATTCTCGTCTGTGAAATGCGCCACTTCCGGTATTTTGCCGGTTAGTCGACACGAGCAAAATTAAGTCGAGGATTTTTAAAAATCGAATAGGCTAATAAAATCGACGAATCGCGACAGCCCTAGATCGGAGAAATGACAAACAACAAGCGCTACTCTACACTGCTCGCGTTTGAATCATCAGTGGCAAATCCTTAAAATGAAAACGTACTTACAGTCTGTGAGTCAGAACAGCCGGCGTTGTAGTCTACTCTACCAGGATCAGGAAACAGTCCTCCATAAAATGCACTGGACACATCTGAATATTTGGGTTGAACCTCTGATTTCTAGTCGTGTCCTCTTTTGGAAGGCCAAACAAAGTAGTTTCACATGGCGGGCTAGAGTGAGCGGAGGCCGGCGGGCCTGAGTGAGAGGCGGCAGGCGGGCTTGAGAAAGGCGTGGCCGGCGGATTCGACAAAGGAGCAGCCGGCGGGCTTGCGGCAACCACATGTGACGACCCCGGGCTGGACGCCGCTTCGTCCACGGTGAAAGCCGATCCAGCAATCCACAGCGCGACGTTGATGTATTTCCTCAGCGACCAGCACGGATCAGCCCTAGGCATGACGAAGCGGATATCGTCCTATTTTCGAAGGCCAAACAAAGTAGTTTCACTTTCACTACGAAACTCACAGAACACAAACACACATGTGTCTTCATGACATGGCGGCAGCAACAATACTACAGTGAGAAGAAAGCAACTTTACAGATCTTCTTTATGCACCAAGAGCTTGTAACACTTCAATGAGAAAGGAAAAATTGAAATCACATCATATGACCCCTTTAAGATTTTAATGTTTTTGAAAAAGTCTCTTTTGTTCACCAAGGTTGCGTTAATATTTAATATTGATAAGAGGAAAATTACTTGAGCACCAAATTAGCGCACAGGGATTAAAGTTCCGTTGCTACGATGGATTTCCGTCAGTTCATAAAGACAGTCACTTGCGTCATTCCTGAATGATTCAGCCATTCGAACGAATCAATTGAATGAATGATTCAGTGATAAAATTGGTGACTTGCCGCCACCTGCTGGCGGATTTACTTTCAAATAAATTACCAATCATATGAAATTAGTATTAATAAATTAATTTGTACTACAGAGGTGGCACAGAAGAACACAAAAGTGGATTGTAGGTACATTTTCAGACGTTTAATGAGGCTCAGAGGAGGCATGAGTGCAATTAAATTAATAAAGTCATGTGGAGATTAATGTTTTAAATATAAAATTTTGAATACATAAATATGATTCAAATAACTGAAATTATACACTAAAAATTAAACTAAATCCGCCAGCAGGTGGCGGCACGTCACTGATTTTATCACTGAATCATTCATTCAATTGATTTGTTCGAACAGCTGAATCATTCAGGAATGAAGCAAGTGACTGTCTTTATGAACTGACGGAAATCCGTCGTAGCGACGGAACTTTAATCCCTGAGCACATTAGAATGATTTCTGAAGGATTATTTGACACTGAAGACTGGAGTAATGATGCCGAAAATTCAGCTTTACCATCATGGGAATAAATCAATTTTTAAAATATATTAAAATAGAAAACTGTTATTTTAAATTATTTTATTTCACAATATTACTTTTTACCATATTTTTGATCAAATAAATGCAGCCTCGGTGACCATAAGAAAATTTTAAAAAATCTTAATGATTATAAACTTTTGACTGGTAATGTACATCAATAAATAGTTATACAGATAAGTAAATACAGACAAGTAACTAGCAATGGACATCAGATCATTTTCCTGATGTAATGCAAGATCCTGCAAAGTGACAAGTTTATAAATGTTTTATTTTATTTCTTTATTTTTTTTTATTTAACTTTTCAGGAGGAGGGGTGATCGGGGGAAAGACACTATACAGCTCTCCTGTCTGACAGAGATCAGTAAAGTGGCTGTTTTTCAGTAACTATAGACCTTGTAACATTTCCCAGACATAATCCATGCCAACATTATGCAAGAAGAACAAGATGACAAGAAGCTGTGGCAGGTGTGAAAACACTCAGGGTATTGTATCTAGGTCTAAAATAAAGCTCAGTCTGGTAAGGTGAGACATCTCATTGTTCAAGCGACACGTAATTATATGCCAAGCTGATGAACGGAAAGTGTTGCCAAGCCAACACATACCAATTATTGCGGTCTCTGAACTAATGCCTGCTTTTTGTGAAGACCAAAAAGAAAAGCTTGAATCACATCCTACTGAAACAAAACACAAGGTCTGATCTCTCTCAAACGTCATGCATTTCAGAGTGGGAGGCAATTTGTAAAGCAAACGTAAAGCTCAGACGAAACAGTCTGACAATTAGTATTTTGGGACAATTAAAGGGGTCCTATTATGCTTTTTCACTTTTTCAACTTTAGTTAGTCTGTAATGTTGCTGTTTGAGTATAAAAAAAGATCTGCAAAGTTACAAAGTTCAAAGTCCACTTGAAAAGGAGATATTTTATTTAACAGAAATCACTTTTCAAAAACTACAACGAATGACTCGTTTGGACTACAATGCATGTTTTCCGGGATTTGTGATATCACAAATACCGACGAATGGGACGAGACCTGGTTGAGCTGCACTAGAGAAGGCAACGAGTGTTATCACTATGTCGGAGACACACTAGCTTTCCCAAGGCAGACGAACTTAAGAGTGGTTACGATCATCCGGGTTTAAATCGCGCTCAAATTGATTTGATTTTGACGCAATATTTACACTGAAGATCGCAGGTTTGGTAAGGGGCATGACATTTCCCGACCAGGTGCCGAGAGGTGCCAGTCACAACACACGGGCCCAGCTAACCAATCACAGCACATTTCGTATTTCAGAAGGCGGGCCTTCATTTGATACAGGAACTTTTCGAGCCGTTCATGCCAGACTGGGGAGAGAGGTGTTGTAATAATGTAAAATATGTGAAAAATAATGTGTTTTTCGAACAACCTAGTATGAGAGCCTGTTCTAGTACACCCCCAAAACAAAATCAAGACTTTGTAAAAGAGCATAATATGACCCCTTTAAGCACTAGTGTGAAATTTCTTCACCAAAACCAAGTGCCATTACAGTTTTCATTTAATTGCAACTAACTTTGCATACAATTTTAAATTATTTCATGTTCAAAACAACAACAATTTAAATGGCTTAATCAACCCTCTACGGACACCTTGGCAATTGAATCACCATTTGCTAGTAAATGTTTTAGTTTACTCGCCAGACTGATATATATATCCAGTGAGGAGAGTGAGTCGAGCTGACTGATAAGAAGAGTGAGGTGAGGTGAGACAGACAAGATGATGGCGGATGATTTAGTTTCGAAACGAAATGCAAAGCACCTGTTTGGCAATATTCTGGATTTTGAAATTTTATACAGGATTACAAAACACTTTGGAAATCATGCCAAATAGTGTAGAATATTAAACTGAATAAATTTAGGGTAATTTCAAAGATGTTTCCAAAACAACAGTTATGGCCAGACGGTCGCACCACATGAGGTTTTGACACTTTGAACAGGGCTCGACAATAAGGACTGCCCGATGGCCTGGGACTGCGTGAAAGACGTTCGGGACAGTAGACGGATTTGTCACTTGCCCGATCGGGCCACTGCAGTCACGACATTTTATCATTTGTTAATTTAAAAATGAAAGCGATTAAAAAGCATTTGGGCATGAAAGATAACTAATTTCAGTACTCGCGCGCTGTGTTCTGTGTGAACAGCACGTGCACAGACAGCCGCGTGCGTCTCTGACACGCGTGAGCCGCCTGAACGGGCAAATACATACAAAAGTATGTCAAAATACCCATCCTGGCAAGTAGCTTTGTAGATTTAACAATGATTAATCTATATTTAATTTATACAGTGTAGTATAGTTGCACCGATCGACCGTCAATTTTTTGTTTTATTTCAGACTATCTTCTGTTCCGTTCTTGCACACAAACTGCACAGCAATCATTTTCCCAATTACCATTTGTGTGGAAATATTATGCTATTATTACACTTAATCTGTAAATAGTCATTAACAGAGGCCAGCGATTATGAAGTCGGACACAAAGAGGAGAAAATACTGTAGCAGGCAGAACAAGATCACTGTTCACGATGCGCGAAATATAGGAAGAAAATCCAAACATTGAATTTTATATGAATGTGTTTCTGAGGAGAACGGAACTGACTGTTTTCAGAAATGGTGCTTTCTCTTCATTTTGTCTCTGTATGATGCATTTAAATTAGTGTTAATACGCGCAGCGCTGCTGTGATTACAGCGGTAACCAAGGAAACGCTGTATCACAGTTCCATAAGCGCCGCCTGCTGTCAGAGAGTGAATCTGCATCTCATTCAGATCGTCTGCTGTTTCGGTTTCATACAGATGTTTTATGTGGCATGATTTCACAAAGCTAAAGTCAGGTTATTCTGTTTTTGCTTCCGATTTTGAAATTATACAGTCTAATATAAATCAAACATTGCACTTTTTTTTCAATTCATGATTAAAATGCAGTGGTTGCCTCTAATTTCAAATGGCTATGAAAAATCAAGGTGCAACACAGAGTGAAGAATATGCAAATGTTATTTTATGTGATTTTTCAATTTCTGTACCTGAACATCTACAAACAAAAACCTAAAGCATCATTTCATTTCTATTTTTGTGCTATAGGCCTATATTTAATTGTGCTATTACTTGCAATTTGTTCATTTGTTCTTATTTACTGGTTGTCACTTGTATTTAATAAGGTTTAAACTTTATATTTGTGTTTATTTTTGGCTAGTGATTTTTGCTGTGGTATTGAAATTGAAATATAGAATTGTAAAATTTAATTGGTATCTAAAATATTGGTCATATAAGCTTATTTATTAGAATACAAGATAACAGATCAAAAACAATGATAACAGCAACTATTTTATTTTTTTTGGCAGGGCCAGTGCAAATGTTGGCAGGGCAAGTAAAACTTTGAACCATTGGCCTGACCGGGCCAGTAGAAAAAATCCTTAGCGTTGGTCGCTGTTGAATAACAGAAAAATTACAAATAACTAATGTTCTTTGAAAAGTTCAAGTTGGTACATATGTGGGAGAGGTACTTTTTATATATGGCATCTTTTTTATGCATTTAAACCAATTTTTAACTGAAAAAATGCAATCGGACAGAAAATGTTTCTGTAAGGGGAGGAGCCCCGTTCGAACACGTTTGAGCATTGAGCACGCGATCTTTGAAGATTCTGGCTGATGATGCATGCGTTGGATTTGGAAAACAGCATGTTATGGTGAGTGTGTTAACTTCTATATCTTTATCTTTCTGGGAAAATTGATTATCCAAAAAACCAGTCCGATGACAGCGTTACTGTAGTTAAAGCTAAAGTAGTCTTAATGTGCCGATCGACGGTTTTTCCCGTCGGTTCACAGTTTAGCTATAATGCTTGAGTAAGTGCACAGTATAGTAATTGTACTTTTATTATGCCTAGACTATATGGTAATATTATTTGTGGTTGATAGTGGTGATACTCATGAAGTATGCATACTATACTACGGTACTGTGGGGAAAAATGCTAACAACTGTTTATAAAATTATTTTAGGACTGAATACACCACTCTTGCCTTCACCTGCATCTCTTACAGGAAGTTTGTCTTCTCAGGTGTGAATCACAGCATTATGCATGATCATTCACGCCTACTCGCATATACCCTTTCTATACAAAAAGTGTCTTAGAAAATTTTAATCAATATATTGTTTTCTGTAAATGAGTAAGGTGATTTTCACATAATTTTGAAGCAAACACTCTAGACTTCAAGATCCAGTTCTCAAAAGTCATGTGAGCAAATGTTCTGTATGCGTTTTATGGTCTTATTTCAGTGACTTTAAAATTCTAGTTTTTCACTAAGCACGCATAAACGTTGTTTTCTCAAAATGTTTAGTTTTTCACTAAGCATGCATAAACGTTGTTTTCTAAAAAACACAATCACGTACATACATGCTGCCCACATATTATTGTAGCCATGTTTGTGCTGATTACAGTGTTATTAAACTTTAGACATTAAAATGTTTGTAAGCAACTGAAAAAAGCACAAATGTCAGGGCATGTCAAATTTTTCCAGGGCCCCAAAACACCCTCGGACCCCAGAGGGTTAAGGAGAAAATACTCAGCAATGGTGTTGATTAATAGATTGGCACATGGTTTGTCTAAAAGCATATTAAAAACACCACATAGACAAATAAACAACATAAAAAAATTGATTTTCACTACAGGGGGACTTTAAATAAAGTTGTGTATGCTTGACATTTAAAATAAATGCTGTTTATAGTGAATGCCCCTATCATTTTTGTTTGTTTTATATTTACGATTTAGTTTTAATCCAAATGCATTCGCTAATGGCTAATAACTCAAAATAACTTTAGTAACTTGTGCATTGTTTTACTTTTGACATATCCGACCGAACTACAAACTTTCCAGTGATGTCTGTGAGATATTCACTCGACAAGCTCACGCATCTGTGCAGCTGCGCGCTCAATCCACTCAGTGCGCTCTGCTTATCAGCTCGGGCACATCCGCTATACAGGCGTGAATATTGAATGTTTAATATTATATTAATTACTTACATGCACTTCATAGACGTCCTTAATCTCTAATAACTCCATTCTACTCTCTGTTGTTTTGTTTTCAGTGTTTCTTTTTCTGGACACAGCTCTATTCACACGCTGTTTGGTATCGGGGCATTTTTACTAGTACGAGTACAGGAGCGCAGTATCGGGCCCGATACCGATACCAGTATCGGTGCATCCCTATATTGAACATAATCGACCAATCGTGGCGCGTTGCGCATGAGAAGGTGAGAACTATCAAAGCGATGCAAATACGTGCACATGTTCATTCATTCGTTCCACTTGAAGCTGCACACCGATCATTGTATGACACCAAAGTAGCACGAGAACGATTTGAAAGCATAAGGAGTCGTCTGCTCTGCTCTCTATAGCTAACGTGAAATAATGTCATACAGCGATCGATCTGCACAGTGCTAACAACCAAAACCTGGATATTTTAGGCAATATAGAAATCCTAGCAAGGGTGCGTCCTATAAAAATGGCCCATATGGTCACCCTACTTATAAAGTGATACAAGCATTGGTAAATATTAAAATGAAAGAAAAGCACTCCTTTGCTATCAAAAATGTAAATCTAAATAAAATGAAACTAAGACTTTTATCTGCCGCCTGAATGTTAAATCATTTGTTACACCAGAACTTTGGATTGCACTGTCATTCTGAGTAAGTTTAAAGAGTGTGCACACTGTGACTGTGTAAATAAGGGAACTCTGAATGAAACTGCGTCATAAAGGGTCGGAAGGTACACTAGGTGCATGCAGCTTGCGTCACAGGAACAGAGATTTGGGCAGCCACCTGTCTGGCCTGAAAGCAACTGGAATATCTATATTAGACTGTAGTGACATTAAATGTCATTAACAAATCTGGCATGGATAACTGTGAGTGACAGGGAGGAAGGGACATATGGCAGGTGGCACGAGCTTTGTTTTGCATGTGAAGGGGATATGAAAGAAGGGGTGGCGTCACGTGTGGTGTCGTGTAAGAGGGGGAGGGTGTTGGTTTTCTCCAATGAAACATGTGGTGGGGCCGAGTGTGCTCCAATTTCACTGCCAAGCCCCAAAGCACCCTTGATATCCTGCTAATGTCCTGACAATAAACAACAACCTGCTAAGACTTCAAAATATACAAACGTAAACAATTAGGACACCCATGGTGGCATAGGGGCACAATGTTTGGGAAAAACATGCAAAGTCATCATGATAACAGCAATTAAAGGTTCTAATCAAAACTGTTTTCGCTTACAAAGCCATTCAAGTTCAGTTTTATGAATCACGCAAACACCTGCAATAAATGGTATGCTTACTAAATATGTTTACAAGCAAAGTTATAATAGAGAAAAAGCTGGGTTTTGTATAGTCATACTACAGTCTCTCAAAGTACACAAAAGTGTAATTGAAGAATTAAATGTTATATTTGTCTTTCAGACAAAGTGCTTTAATTGCATCTTAAATAGACTAAATTCGCTTTAGACCAACTGAAATCAAACTTTTAAAGTGCATGTAGAGGGATAGTTCACTCAAAAATAAAAGTTTTGTATTAATTTACCCTAAGGTTTGTTACAGGCACATTAACACAGCATTACAGTAAAGCAACACTATTGTGCCAATGCACACATCAAATCATAGGAACCTTCGGTTGCAACATGTTTGTCAAGTTTTCACGTCTGTGTACAGTTAAGTGTATATACTATTTACACTATAAAGAGACAAGTTCACTTAAAAGGAGCGAACATGCTGAGTTAGCCTTGAAAAGTTTAAAATATTGTTTTTCTCCTTTAACGCCGCTCTTTAGTCCCGCTCTTTTAATACCAGCGGATCTGCAGGAAAATCATGTCCATCTGTTATCAGAGTTTTGCCTTCACCCGCTCAGTGGGAGAATAGCAGATGTGGCCCATTCACCTTCCTGAGGCCCAGTACAAAAGATCCCCTCCGCACGCACACAAAAGAGCAGGGAGGGTGAGGGGTTTCTAGAGGTTGGGAAGGGAGGGCTGGAGGTGGAGGGCTAGCATCTTCCACCTGCTTCTGTTTAGGGACTGAGGAGACAACAGCCTGTAAGCTACTTACTATCTTACTTTAGTATTAACTGCTCTTTGTGCCCGAGTATGTGTTTGGGATACGTGCATGTGTGTGATGCCAGACTATTGCTCATTGTGATGACTGGCCATTCTCATGTCAGAGTAAACATGTTTGTGTCAAAATGTCTTGATCTGATTAAAGACATCTGCCACTGACCCCTCTGACTTAACTCAAAAGGAGCTGTGTCTATGACATATAACATTACAAAAGTCTTCATATTTGTTCAGAACTGATTTCCTGTTATTACAGATTCCATTATTATCCCATTCCAGACCGTGACTAACAGCTTGCAACACTTACTGTCAACTACAGTTCTTTAATGTGTTACACCTTCCTTTTCTTCCTGTGACGTACGTATGGTTTAGGGCCAGACACTTGGGCTTGTACTCACATGAAGAGCTGTGGAAAGTGAATGTGTCTAGAGCTCATTCCCTTGCTGCCAAAGCAACATGTCATCCAGAAACCCACAACAGCACTTACGGGTAGGCCTGTCATGATAACAACTTTTTGTTGTGCGATATATTGCCCCAGAAATAATTGCGATAAGCGATATTTTTGTCATTTTAAAGACCATTTTATGCCACTGAATATATAATCATAATGTAACAGCATAATAATGCAAGAAGGCCTACACACTTCCAAATGTCAACAAAATTTTAATTTTTAAGAATATTTAGATAATGGAAATTAAGTATCAAAAATATTAGATACATTAAAAAACCTGAATAAATACTAAATAAACATTTTCTAACAAATAGTGCAAAGTAACAAGTAGAAAAACTACAATCTTTTCAATCTACAGATTTTTCCCGGACTTTTTTTTTCTGTAAATTAAGGGTGCACACTATTGCTGAAAAACACAATCACTACTTAGCAGTCAGATGTCCGTATGCACAAAGGCACAGATCCCTAAACAAGACCATATCTGCAGATGAAACTTTTTTGTAGAAGCATTTTTTTTTTATTTGAACTAGCACCTCATGACTACACCACGTTATGTACGAGAAGCTGGAAAAGACACAGGCGCAAGTGGAATGCAAAAACATGGTGACATAAATTTTTAAGTAAATATAACGGGCGATATATTGCGTCACCAAAAATTATTGAGGTCACATACATATATTGCGCGACAAGTCGATATATTGATTATTGCGACAGGCCTACTTACGGGCACTGCAGGCAATGGATGACAATTGAACTTGCTAGAAAAGGAACTTACTTATTCATTCACAAGATTATTGCAAGGGTTTTAGAGTGACAACTGTATCTGAATGCACTGATCCCCTAAATAAGGGTCTACAAAACTTTCTTAACCACTGTAGGTCAAGGGCCAGATTGAACTAAACACCAACTAATGCAGGCAAATATCTTTATTTGTTAACAAAGCATGCTCTTCTGGTGCTTTTAAAATCCAGAATTAACTTTTTACAGTTCTAATAACCAAAAAAGGAACACGCTTTCATTCATCATATTAGCATACACTAATTTTTGCCAATCAGAATGGATCCAATCTGTTTTTTTGCTGTTGATCACATTTCAGGTCTACACCACCCCTTTCAGTTCAGTTTTATTCAGATCAAGCTTAATTGGATCACTTGAGATGTTTACATGAAGGCTTTTCAGTCTGACTGAAGCCCCGTTCACACTACATGCGATAAAGTGACATGATCCCATTCATTTCAATGGAGAGCTGGCGATTTCCGGTGACAAGCGCGACAGTGGGCATTGGCGACCGGATGGGGCGTGTCCAGCGACGCGACAAAGTTCAGAATCCTTCAACTTCATTTCATTTCATGCAAATGAAGAACGACTTTCGGGAGTGACAGCCAGTAGGATAGAAGATGGTAGAATTCATGTGATCATTCTCCTCTCAGCCGTAGATAAACATACGCAATGGAAAAAAGTAGGCTCTGTTTCTCATTCATTTTTGTTTGTATGTACGGATTTAATTAATATGTATACTATATTTAGTCTTTTGCCTCCAAAATGTTTGTATTTAGTGGCAAGAAACCTAATTCGCTGTCAAGGCAACCAGTAGTGAGAACACCCACTAGCAACCTCATCGCCAGCCCCTGGCGACATGCAGCGACAAAAGTCGCTGTAGTGTGAACGCAGCTTGAGCCATCATTCGGATTATAAAAAGATTATTTGGGTGAAAGTAAATGTAGCTATTGACCATAGGCTTTTAGACAAGATTTAAATACATAAAAAAGGTGCATGATGATACAGTCAGAAGGATTTTCAATCTACAAATCGCCATTTACCATGGATTTACTGTAGTAACGCTAACTGAACCATGGTATTGTGGCAGAAATGTGATATTTACCAAATTTTATTATATTATTAATGCAGACTAGGGTTGGGCGATGTCTACAAAATTGGCATCGGACGATGTCTACAGCGAAACATCGCGATGGACGATGACATCGGGGGGTGGGGGTGGAGTTAGGGGGTGTGCCTAAAGCGTGAATCCGTATACAGAAAACGATTGCTAACGGTTGTCTGTTAGATTACAGTACATAAATTTTCACTTGCCACATAAACAGAGAAAGGAGAGATGACTGAGGAGGATGGCGAATGATTTGCAGATCCTCAGCACCACTGACAAACATCTAATCTTGTAAAATGTGTGGTAAGTACTGCCACTCCATAGTATTAACAGACTATGTGCGATCGCAAATCTCGAAAGTGAAACTAAAAAGCGATATTCAAAAGCAGTTTCAATGCCAGGCATAATAGCTGCTCCCTGATGCCCGCAATTTATATACAGTATAATTACCCAATGATATAACAGAGAGAAATTATTAAAATATGTATTTTCCTCCCATCTCGTATTTATTCCCGTTAGGGGTTCCGTAGTACATGTCATTTTCATTTTCTTTCCGAACACGGTATTGGGATGCGGCGGATTGCGGGGGAATGGGGGGAGGGATCACGATGTCGGCTCAACATCGTGATGTCTATCAGCCATCGGCGATGGACGATGGCATCTTCTATCGGCCCAACCCTAATGTAGACATGTATTAAAGGAGTACTGGAATATAATTACAGTGTTTATTTGTGATTAACCAATCGCGTTTGTGTGCATACTAAACATATTTAGACTAGGCTACTATTTTTCATACAAATACCTAGAAACAATATGGTTGCATTTTTACCATTGTCTTGATGTGCTATATGTGTGGTTTTAACTGTGGTTATCATGATCTAAATGTATGCTACTATAGAAGACCAATGGGCTACTTTTAATACAACTCAAACAGTGAGAATAATTATATTTCATTTCACCATATGAAAATGAGGTTGTCACAATTTTTTTTGATGTTACCATTTTTGATAATGAACATACATTTACATCTGCATCATAACTCAAGCTACTACTTCTGTCAAATGTGCATTTCTATAAGACAAAAAAGTAATATTATTAATATTGCAGCCTGCAATGCAAACTTTGCTGAAGATACATGTCATCAAAGTCAGGCAACACAAATCTGTTTCATGATTTGAAACAATATTACTCGCTAAAACATGCAGAAATTAAGAAATGAATTTTTCTATTATTTTTGTTAAGGAATAATGACTGTAAAGAATAAAAAAATGTGAAATCATGTTCTGACCATAAAGAGTCGTTTAAAACCACAATTAACGGTCTGGTTTCTACAACTTTCACTTAAGACCAAAAATCTGCATTTAGACTTCAAAGAAATAAATAAATTTGACATTTATTGTGATAATTATCGATATCGACTGATATGACATTTTTTTTGGCCTTATGCCCAGTCCTTATGCCTTTCATGCCCAGTCCTACTCTTTAATAAGTCATACAAGGTTGTACATTAACACAAAGTTGTCAGTCACACTAGAGTGCTTCCATTCATACATATGCAAACACTGGAAAACGGAAGAACAAGCACATGAGGGGAAGTTTCGAGTTCCACTGTGCATTTAGTTTGCTAAACCCTGACCTGTGAAGTTTGACCAATAGAGAATTCAAATAGCATGCACTGACCTTTTGAAAAAGAATGGAATGGAATTCAATAATGTGAAATGAAATAAAATGCTGCACTGATAACAGTGTTGCATGGTAGGCTTGCCACGATAGACGGTGCTGACGGTGATACCATTGTTAAGCCACAACACCGGTTACGTCACTTGCCCACCGCGGCACCGACCCCCACCGTCGTTTTGATTTTTTTATAGTAATAAAAATCATTTAGTTCAGTAAAAGAACAGACACTACAATTAAAAACTGAACGCGGCTGCTCAATGCAGCGTGCCGAACGACAGTTGCATCACAGATCAGATTCCATTTATCCAGTGGGGAGAGTGAGTCGAGCTGACTGACAAGAAGAGTGGATGGGGTGAGACAGACAAGACGATCACGGATGATTTAGTTTCGAAATGAAATGCAAAAGCGCCTGTTTGGCAATATTTTGGATTTTGAAAAGCCTGTTGACTTTTGCCTTTTATCTAAGGTGATTTTGGAAGTTTTTCACATGTGAATTTTATGTCCTGAAATTTGAACTGAAGCATTAGTAGACTTGTGGCTTTAGCTTCATTGTGTTTCTAAAAGCATATACCACAGCAACATATTTTTTTATACATTTAAAAAAAATGTTTTTAATATTTTAATTTTTATGTTTGAGCTTACAGTATATATCTCTATCATAACAGTCTGAGTAATTCAGATTCTTGAACAGTAAACTTTGAAGTGTCAGCTTTGTGAACATATGTTGATTATGTATCTAGTCAGAAAGACTCATGAGCAGCAACCTTTTTATTTTGGGTATGTCATTTGAGTCTCCATGCCAAAAATGGGGGGTGACAGCAAAGGGGTTAAACAAGTTTTACAGCATGAAATGGTTCATATCCTAAACACTGAGCTATGAAGGGAACAATGAGCAATTTCAGAAACAGCTAATAAAGAAGACCCCTGTAGCTGACAATCAAGTTTTAATGAAATGCTATTATTCATGCAAAAAGATGGCAAATGTGGCCACGAAGTGTCATCCTCTTCACAATACAAGATTCCTCCACCAGGTGTCCTTGCATGTAAAAAAAATGCATATGACAGTTAGAAGTTTCACTTCTACAAGTCCGCCAAACATCCTGTCCCCACTTCCTCCAGTTGACTGTGCAGCTGTGTGTTGAGACATTACAGCTCACTACACTGACCCATTTGATTCCCTCTCCTCTTAAGTTCGATCTGAAAACTGCCACAAAATTTGACACTTTGCTGATGTCATTTCCCTGCGTTATCAGATGACATTTTGGTGTAAATCACCATCACTAAGCTAATGATAATGATACTTTCAGCAGTCATGATTCTCTATTTGGCTAAGTCATCTCTTTTCCCTTAGGGGTTTTCCACCTGTCTCGCTGGTTGAGAGATGGGAAACTCCTTAGTGTATGTGGTCAATTAATTTCCATGGAAATGGAGGAAGGGCCACACAGGGGACTGCTCATGTCGAAGTCTAATAAGCTGATTTCATATTCATTAGACTGGACTCCCAGAGTAAAATCCTTTTATCTTTACTAAAATAAAAAGTGTATGCGGGACATGCGAGATGCCCCTTTTAACATTTCAAAATGTCACTTCTAAAATGTGATGGAAGACTACTGTAATATGGGGGAAAAAAGAAGGAGCATACACAAAGAGGTTGCGCATTAGTAATTGATTCCTTTACCACAAAGCCACGGTCAAAATGTTAAAATATGACCACGATCAAGTCATTTTGTCATACGGAAAAAAACACTCATTCATGCCATGTTCCAACTTAAGATTATTACATAATTCTAGCATTTTACACAAATCCGTCAGCTGCAAGCACATTGTAAAAATCTGAATAAGCAAGATGGATACACCCAAACATAAACAATACAATGTAAAATTAAAATAAGTACATTTAAAAATTAAGCTATTTGCCTATTTAGCCACAGGTGTGACTCTGGGGTTGGTGTACCACTAGAAAAATAACTTTTAACAGTCAACGTCATAGAGACAGAGAGGAAGTACAGCCATATGCCAGCAGGGCAACTCTAAGAGACCTTTCATGTAACAAAATCAGCGACTTTCATACACAGAGACCAAATGCAAAAATACCAGGTGGCTCTTCTTAGGCTAAAGAACACCACAGCAACCCTCACTTAACGATGACATATTATGCCCCTTTTTACAATATGTAATATAAGTCTCTGGTGTCCCCAGAATGTGTCTTTAGAATTTTGAGTTTCAGCTCAAAATACTCCACAGATCATTTATTATATGTTAGCATGTTTTGCTCAAACTTTCGCCATGGCATTAGAACTAATACACCGTTGTCGCTTGCGAAATCAAAATGACGGTGCCTTGAGTGGAAGTTTACAGATAAAGGGGCAGTAATATCATAATGACATCCCTTTGCCACGTCACCAACGGAGCGAAATCAGATGTGCTCGTTTTCTCAGACGCTTGCAGAAAAAGGCTTACCTAAACAAAGTGATTGGGTTAATCTTTTTCACGTTTCCTTGGTTGGTAGATGCACCAGGGACCTGATTATAGCACTTAAAACCTGTAAAAGTCAGATTTTCAAGATATGTCACCTTTAATATAAATATTAAATATCACAATAAATGTGCTGTAATATACAAATATTATGTGCACATACGCACAACAACAAAAAAAAAATTTAATGTGCAGGAAAAAGGAAAGAAAAATAAAAAGTAGGCCTACTTCCTTTTAGACCACATCCTCAGATATCGGTTATGACTGGATAATCCACTCCTTCGATTATCTTAGCTGAGATCAGCTAATAAATCTAGTAACACATCATCAATCCGAGCTGCACTTTGAAGTCCATACTCTGTCTGATAGCTCACAATTTGTTTATCATATCTATTAATGCAACAAAAGCATGTTTATTTCCACTTACTTCCAACATGCCAGAAAAACTGCCTGTTGTTAACCACAAATTATGAATGAGCAGAAAAGTCTTTGACGGCACATATATAGGGGTTAACAAAAGAGCTGGAATAAAGATTGATCTTTTACTAAAAGCCTCTCAGCATTTAAAGAACTCAATTATAATACACAATAATGGGCCCTGTTGTTTTTTTGTTTGGAGATAAATGTCCAATACTTGCGGTTTGTAGATCATATAAAGTGAAACCAATTTTAAACAGCATTCAGGGAGGGTGAATCACATGACTTCCTTGTTTAAGAGGGCGTAAAGGACACTCCATTGCCTTGCATCACAAGCTTTTTTTTTCCCCCTCAAAAAACTGTCATTGCCTTTCTAGCATAGATTACGTATAACATTTCAGATTCAGATTTAAGGCTGGAATACACTACACGACTTTTAAAAACTGAACAGATCTTAAAATACTGGGCATCATACACTTACTGACTTCATAACAGTCACAGAGGAAAAACTGGCCATCATACACTAAATGACTGAGGATCTGACACTACCAGGCTTTAAAGTCGTTTTGATCACAACAAACTCCCGCAGAAACGTGTGCCTTGTTGTGACACTTGTAAACTGTAAATCAAGGCAAAAACTGTGTAGTGTATTCCAGCCTTTAACTATGTTTTTCTGATCATTCCAAAGTGTTTTAAAAGGCTTGTGTAAACAAGTTTACATGTCTCTTGACATGTACATTCCCTTTTGTGTCCGGTTGATGAAGGGCAAGCTGAAGCAACCACCACTACAGCTGAAGTCATCTAAAAATTACCTGATTGTGGTTATAGTACAGGAAACAAGTGACAAACTAGAAATTGTAAACCACTGAAAGTTCAACATTTTAATAGTGACACTGTGGGAAATCATGAAACTGAAAGAAAAAAAAAACAAGAGAGAAAATTAGACTTTTTAGTCTAATTAGAATTTCAAATGCCAAATGTTACATAATTGCAAGCTATGACAACTTCAAGGTCACTAGCCTTTCTTTATGAACATTTTAAAATAAACAGTTCCCTCCTTGATCGATTTTAGAAGTAAGATTCAGGGTGTGATGATACAACAGAGAAGACTTCATCCTATTGCTCAGGGGGCACTGCATAAAACAAAAAATAGAATCAAGCAGGGATAAACACATTAATTGCCTTATCACAAGACCGTGTTAGAAATAAACTTGAATCATAACACAGGCTGACATATGAAATGATACACACAGTATATAAGAATAACATATGACATTTTGCCTGTAATCTATTCGACAGACTAGGACTAGGTCTAGCTTCTAGGAACACATACAACCCAAATCAGGCTGATTCAGGGTTACCTCATGTGAATGTTTGTCATTTTCCTTTGCTCTAAAAATACAACCAATTTGGGACGATATAACTTAGGGCACACTGCACCGGTTGTCTTCATTGTATTAGTGTACTTTACAGCTCTCATTTACTTAAACCAAAGGTTGACGTGATATTTATAACGTTTCTGTGCTTAAGAAAAGTGTTTCCTTTTCATGACACCCCTGAAATCATATCAACCTCATCAAGACCACTATCGAACTCCAATTAATAATTTGATTATTTACTTTAACACTTCAATGAAAGTTACTTTCTGAGCTATCAGTAAACTTTTTAATTAAATTACTTTTTAATTAATTCGTCCAAAATCGACGAATTCCGTGGCATTCATTCAGGGAGGGTGAATCACATGACTTCCTTGTTTAAGAGGGCGTAAAGGACACTCCATTGCCTTGCATCACAAGCTTTTTTTTTCCCCCTCAAAAAACTGTCATTGCCTTTCTAGCATAGATTACGTATAACATTTCAGATTCAGATTTAAGGCTGGAATACACTACACGACTTTTAAAAACTGAACAGATCTTAAAATACTGGGCATCATACACTTACTGACTTCATAACAGTCACAGAGGAAAAACTGGCCATCATACACTAAATGACTGAGGATCTGACACTACCAGGCTTTAAAGTCGTTTTGATCACAACAAACTCCCGCAGAAACGTGTGCCTTGTTGTGACACTTGTAAACTGTAAATCAAGGCAAAAACTGTGTAGTGTATTCCAGCCTTTAACTATGTTTTTCTGATCATTCCAAAGTGTTTTAAAAGGCTTGTGTAAACAAGTTTACATGTCTCTTGACATGTACATTCCCTTTTGTGTCCGGTTGATGAAGGGCAAGCTGAAGCAACCACCACTACAGCTGAAGTCATCTAAAAATTACCTGATTGTGGTTATAGTACAGGAAACAAGTGACAAACTAGAAATTGTAAACCACTGAAAGTTCAACATTTTAATAGTGACACTGTGGGAAATCATGAAACTGAAAGAAAAAAAAAACAAGAGAGAAAATTAGACTTTTTAGTCTAATTAGAATTTCAAATGCCAAATGTTACATAATTGCAAGCTATGACAACTTCAAGGTCACTAGCCTTTCTTTATGAACATTTTAAAATAAACAGTTCCCTCCTTGATCGATTTTAGAAGTAAGATTCAGGGTGTGATGATACAACAGAGAAGACTTCATCCTATTGCTCAGGGGGCACTGCATAAAACAAAAAATAGAATCAAGCAGGGATAAACACATTAATTGCCTTATCACAAGACCGTGTTAGAAATAAACTTGAATCATAACACAGGCTGACATATGAAATGATACACACAGTATATAAGAATAACATATGACATTTTGCCTGTAATCTATTCGACAGACTAGGACTAGGTCTAGCTTCTAGGAACACATACAACCCAAATCAGGCTGATTCAGGGTTACCTCATGTGAATGTTTGTCATTTTCCTTTGCTCTAAAAATACAACCAATTTGGGACGATATAACTTAGGGCACACTGCACCGGTTGTCTTCATTGTATTAGTGTACTTTACAGCTCTCATTTACTTAAACCAAAGGTTGACGTGATATTTATAACGTTTCTGTGCTTAAGAAAAGTGTTTCCTTTTCATGACACCCCTGAAATCATATCAACCTCATCAAGACCACTATCGAACTCCAATTAATAATTTGATTATTTACTTTAACACTTCAATGAAAGTTACTTTCTGAGCTATCAGTAAACTTTTTAATTAAATTACTTTTTAATTAATTCGTCCAAAATTGACGAATTCCGTGGCATTCCGTGCTATAGAGTAAATTAAGTTTTTATGAATGGACTCCACGATGTAACCACACTTCAGAACATTTTTGCTTGCCCTGTGTGTTGTTTGAAGGAGTTGCAGGGGTGACCTCACATCACAGGGTCTCTCTTTCTCTCTCTGTAGCGTATGCGCCCAGATGCATTATCAGGTACTGAAATTTGGCACCGATTGATTTAACGTGAATCGGTACTCGGTAGTACCAACGCAATTCGGTCAGTACCCTTAAAAGTACCGAGTTCAGGACCCAACCCTATTAGTGGCAGCCCTACCTCAGACTATTACAGATCCCATGGACAGGAAAAATAAAAGCCACAAACAAGCATCTAAGAACAGACACCATGTGGTCTTTAATCCTAGACTTAATCAGCAAAATATATCAGAGGATGCACCGTAGGCTCGTATGTCTGACGTATGGATCAAAGAGGAAGTAAATATGGTATAATCACATAAAAAGCATTTAAGGCCAAATCTGCAAAACAAAGCATAATTCCGAGAAAAACATCGGACGTGCTGTCTTCTGTTCTCTGAAAAAAAAAAAAAATCTTGAAACTATCAGGCAGTCTACTAAGGATGTGTTGTTACTTGCACCCAAAATGTTAAACACATAGAATGGGCTACCATAAATCAATCAATCAAAAAAAAAAAGGTTTACAGGCTTTTGAGGGGCTTCTTTTTTGTGGTTTCTTGCAAATGAGTTCCCGACAGACCTTTGATAGAATTTTGCATTTAAGTCAGAAGGGCAGATTACTTTGATCACAGACTTCCTTGACAAGTTTAAATCTGCATGTTCATGAATTAAACATCACAGTCTAACAAACATAAGTCCTCAAAGCTAATTATTCCTTGGCTTGAAAACAAGCATCCAATTACAACAAATGATGATACCGGTGGATCAAGCTGAAATTCCAGGTATACGAAATCAGGAAATGTGTTAATTTCTAGGTAAAAATTAGGGCTGTGACAGTCGCCATGACAACCGCGTCTACTGCCACCGGCAATAGTGCACGTGACGTCACACACTCTATAACAAGCATAATACGAATTTTATTTAGACTGTAAGTCTATTGTAGCCTAATTCACAAATGACCTCAAACGCCATACACAGCAGTTAGGGTTAGGCACGTGCAGATGAGGAGTTAATGCGCCCGCTTGCTTGGCAACGGAACAGTGAACCGTGTCTACACCGGACACGACACCGCCGCGTCGCAACAGGTTGAGTCTGTCTACACAAGACATTTTAACTTTGTGTCAGTACCTCATAAACAGAACAAGGCAGATTACTGTCGGGGATTTGTCATGTCGTGTCACACCGCATCCAGTGTAGCATCACTGATTATAATGAGTTCTATAGTATTTTGTTGTGTTGCGCCGTGCCGCTCGCATCCAGTAGACAGGGTGCATTTAACTTTCTTATTCAGGCTACTTTCTTGTTTAACTGTATTATTTCTTTGATATTTATTTTAAGCGCCCGCGGATATAACCACCATCCGCGCATCACTAATATATATATTAGGGATGTCAGCGATTAATCGATTATCGATTAATTGTCGATAAGAGATGCAATCGATTAAATCTATCGATGGTCGATTAAGCCGTTTAATTTTGGGCTGCGTGCGGCTCATGGGCAAAACACGTGCGAGCGTATGTGAGTGACGGTGACGGTATATAAATGCATCATCATTCATTCATAATGTACAAATTAAGCTTTTAATGTGACTTAATTTAAACTTTAAAAGTACATTAAAATAGAAACAACACAAAGTCATTTCCCCAGATAATTCTTTCATATGGGGCTCCCACACCTGTCATAATCAGAATTTATAATTTGTAAATAAATAATTGCTGGATTCAAAACAGCAATTAAAAGGCGCTGTGACCGACACTGACTATACATTTTCCCGGAGCATTCAATGCTGTCACTAAACGGTGATGCCACAATAAGAGCATCGTTCACAAGTTTCTGCCTGGACCTAACTAGCCTAGGCACAGGTTTTCAAGCCCTGGGACAAAATGGGATGCTTTAAGGAAAGTGTAGCCTATAGCCTATGTAAGTAATAGGCCTAAATAAAAACAACAATTTGTTTTCATTAAAAAAAAAAAAAAAAGCGAAATATATCTGGCTTAAATAATTAAGCTAACAGATTTAAACAGAAGTGTGGCACGGCGCTCCATAAACACATTAGTAACAGTGTGTTTTGCTGCAGCAGCGCCGATGGAAGCGGTTCACTGACTGCGCAGCACAGCCACACGCGCCACAGTTACGTTTGGGATCATTTTATTTTTAATGCCATAATGTCCGTTGAAAACATTGCAATTGTGTTAAATAATACAATAACGAGCACCACGAAACCATTTAAAGAGGCGTGTTCAGCGGTCCCCGTGACGGGATAGGAAACAGTCAACAAAGTAAAATGATCTCAAACGAGCTCTCTTCATTTTATCAAATGATCATA
>NW_015548296.1:1446314-1486833 GCF_001515605.1 Sinocyclocheilus anshuiensis | reverse complement strand
CGATTAATCGATTAATTGATCGTTAATTTAAACGACGATCGATCATGGAAATGATCGAAAATTTTACCCCCTGGTAAAAATCTTCCACCGTCACAGCCCTAGTAAAAACAAGCCAATTTCCCCAAACATGTACACAAGGAAATGCACTTAACAACTTTTGTGGGGTGGACAGCTCCTCAGGTCAAATTAATTTTACTAACAGGCAGGTCAGCTATGACTCATTTTTCCCCAAACATACAGATCAAAGGCACCCTGATGCACAAACACTAAATCACAGTGGTGGTTGAATGTCTATGTCCCTAACACAGATCATTAATGGACTCTTCAAACCACTATCAGTCATTATTTATCTCATGCTTTATAGACCCTCACTCTTTTCCTGCCTCCCACAAGCATGCAATGCTTTTCTGCAGCTAAAAACAGCCAGGCCGTGTGGCAGTGATGAATGCGGGGCTGAGCCAGATCTGTCACCGGAGAGCACAGAGATCCAGCACGATGACAGAAAGCCAGCCAGGGTGCTGACATCATCAATGGCCCTGGAAGATCAACAGGGCTTTCCTTCAACAGATAATCATCCTATCCCACCAAGCTGAAGCAAAAAGCAGATGCTGGACCTTACAGTAGTCCCCTTCAATAAGAAGATTTGTTTCTATGTCTTTCTATGTGATCAATATTTTGGGGTGGCTTCAAAATAACTTTCAACTTCACTGTAATAATGAATGTCTCTAAAAAGACCTCAACCAAACAAATGTTAAGAGGGAGTAAATTAACACCTCTGCATTTCTACTCTGCTGCTATAGCAGCACAGACAGTGAGTGGGAAGAGGCTAACCGCAGAAGTGGATTGTTCTGACCTTTGAGACATACATTTTGCACCAAGTCTTGTTGGCTGGCTTTTAACTCGTCAAAAACCGCCGGGACTAAATACCTGTGTGCTAATGAAATACAAAATGCAATCACTTAGTAGAAGAGTAAATAGTAGATAATAGAAGAGGTCAACATAGTTCTACTGACAACACTTCACATAAGACTACTACTAACATGGAAACCATTTGACAATAAATTATTTCATCATGATGTGCAGTTATGGAAAAATAAATTGATTAGTACATTACATAATTAGTTTGGTTTTTATTTCGTTATTTTCCACAGAAAAAATAAGACACTAAACTTCAGAAAAATAAAGAAAAAATAGGTCATAATTACCTAAATGCAGGTGCAACCTGTATAAACCAAGGGCCAGAAATTAACCAGGGCTTGGGACAAAAAAAGTGCCAAACAAAGCCCAAGTTAAGTAAAATGTGCTGGCAAAAATGCCCCCGTAGTGAACGTCTGGTTGTTTGTTTGTTTTTTTTGCTTATGGAATATTTGATAATTCTTTATATTATTTTCTGTCTGTCAAATTATGTGTTTAAATCATCTGAAGACAAATGTCATAAGCTAGATAGTTTCACTTAAATGAAGAGGTATATGATTACCAAAAATTTTGCATTTGATGTTTATTTTATAATTAACAGCCACAATGGTTCAGAAACTATTTATTTTAATGGATTAACAATTTATTTTAATGGATTAATTCAATTAAAGTTACATTGATAACACAAAAATGTATCTTTAATAAAAATAAACAATACAAATAAATAAGAAAAAGAGAATTTTTGATTTTTTTTAAATATATTGTGGAATTATGCTTTTATTTTATATGACAGTATAGAGGAGAAAAGCAGTAATGGAAGGAAAACGTGGGAAAGAATCTTGAGGCAGGCTTAAAAATAGGTTACAGTTACACAGAGCATTACTCCGCCATACATCGGAAAACTGACCACAAAGCTATGGCTTCAAATTTACACTCATTTTAAAGGGATAGTTAAAAAAAAAAAAAAGAAAACTGTCATCATTTACTCACTCTCCACTGTTTGATTACCAGCATTCTACAAAATATCTTATGTTCAACAGCTGAAATAAATTCATACAGGTTTGGAACAACTTGAGGGTGGGTGAACTAAGCCCAAACTTATATAGCCTAAATGACACCTGATAATTTCAGGTCATTTTAGTATGTAACCAGTTTGTTAGCTACTACTAGAAGGTTATCTAAAAAGCATGTGACTTTTTTGGTGGAAACTTCCAAATTAAAAATATGTTAGTAACTTTCCAAATAACTAAATCAGAGTCAACCAAATACAGGCCAATGCTGGTGTCAACCTTCTACAAACAACCAAAAATCACATGGCAACTTCAACACAATTCACTACCGAGTCTGCTGTCACACTCATTCCACAATCACCTGACCAAAACAAGATTCACCTTCCTGTTTTGCGTAACTACCTGTGAATTTGCGTCAGTCTAAATGAAACAAACACTCCTCCTGATGAAGGTGAAATGTCTTATGTCATTATCTGCCCTCTCATCCAAGCCATGCTGCCCAATACAGTCGTTAATATCAAAGGCCAGCTGGAACAGGAACCTGCCACCTGGTTCTTAATAAAACAGATGGCTGTCTAATTTCCATTGTGCTCCTAAAATGAATGATTAACTCACTCACAAATCACTGTGTACCCTGGAAGAACACCTGCACAAGGCCTACCTGGTTACTATTAAATCCCTTAAACCTACTTTACAGAGGAAAACACTCCAGATGAATAATAAAACACTGATTTGAGGCTATATGAATATGAGAGCGAGTAGTCGGTCCTTTTAACAACCAGAAAACAACGCTGAGGTGTGTTATTACTATTACATATAATCACAAAGACGTGTCCTCGTTTGAATCAAGCTCATAATGTACAACAGCAGATTTATTAAGTGTCTCAATTTTACCTTTAAAGCATACTTCTCCCCACTCCTCTTGTGAAAGATCTCCAGAACCCTGCCATTGATGCCCAGCCCCAGGACCTGGCTAGTGACCTTGTAGTCGTCAGTTATGGCATTTTTCTTGATCTGAAGTGAGGCTTTTCCCATCATGAATTGGGCTGTATTCTGTTGCTGCTGCTGCTGCTGCTGTTGTTGTTGTTGCTGCTGCTGGTGCTGGTTTGGAAACTTCGGCGGACTGTTGGCGTTAGTCAACATCTCCCACCTCTTTTCTTCAACAATCTTCAACAATTAACTTAGCTACTTCTCCCGAACTTCAGTCTTTCTTTGGCAACACCCAAAGCGAAGATTTGCCTCAGAGAGCTCGACTCCAGGCACATAAACTACGTTTAAAAGCGATAAAACTCTGACACGGACCCTCTGATGCGCCGTTATTTCGGTTTCTTGGTGACTAGCTAAGCTAGCTAATATCCATGTCGAGGGTCAACCCACCAATTCAGGGCTCAGAGAGTTAAAAAGACGACTTACATAAAACCACTTCAAGTTTAAACGGCTTCGAAGTGTCACTGGCTTTTCGAAAGCGCCGCCGAGCGACTTAAAAACACAAATGTTGAATTAAAAAGTCGAGAATAGCACACGCTCCAACCCTACTCTTCCGTGAGTCGAGCACTGGCCCTCCACGACTTTCGGCCAGCGTCTTACTGCTCTGACGTCATAGCGGAGTTCGGAATGCTTTGCGCTCTTAAAGGAGCCGCCACCTAATGAAAATGCCTCGCTCGCCACCGAAAGTGCAATTGCAATAATGAATGTTTTAAATATAAAATTATGTATATATGCTAAACTGTTGACTTCAATTATAAAAGCTTGCTGACCAGATAAAGACGTTCCTGCCAGAGGGGGAGAGTAGTTTAAACCAGCAAGGCACAAAAAAAAAAAACAGCTTAAAGCAGGGAAAATAAACCCATTCAAACATTGTCGTCATTTTCTCTACATGGAGGCTTTGTAAGTTTGCGTTTTCTTATTTAGTGTTATTTTATTTCTAATCTCGGCAAATATCAACAGGTGTCGCTGTTGTGTAAAACTAAAGAAAAAGGTTTAGTGAGGTAAATATGTATAGCCGCAAGAGGGCGCAGTCTGCACGCGTTTAAAAACAATTCACAATCTTTTGTGAAAATAAGCCTATAATTTAAAAAAAAAATACAGTTTAATTAATTATTTAAAAGAAAAACATTCAAAACACATATCAAATAATAATAATAATAACACTCATCTTTTAACCAGTTCTACACTTTTTGTAGGCCTCAATCATAATAAGAAAAGACGCAAGAGGGCGCTTTAGATGAATTCACCCTTTGAAAACAACAGATTTGAGAACATTTCAACACTCTTGTTTTTGTATTATGAAACAGATTTATAGATTTTATTTTGCAAAAGGACCTGAATCATTCACAAATAGCTTTAATAGTCAGCTGGTATTATTGAGAAATGATTGAAAATCTTCCTTATGTCACTTCTGGCTGTGTTTTTGTGTTATGCCTGTGCTCATTTAGAAAACAAATGAACTCTGACATGTCGGTTATTACAAATCATAACATTTCCTGTTTATGTGAATGATTTGGGGCATGTTTTATTAAAAATGTGCTATTTGGTAGCGTAAATAATACCTGTTGATTTCAGTAAATGTTAGTACTTGAAGTTTGTTACTACCTAACCTAGCTATCTAAAAAGTGTGTGACTTTTATGGTGGAAACATCCAAATAAAAATAGGTTGGAAACTTCCAAATAACTCAATCTGAATTACAGACAAAACATTGGCCAATGCTGGTGTCAACCTGCTACAAACAACCAGAATCACATGGCAACTTCTACTGAACTGACATAACCATTCGTAAAATGTTGCTGTTTTAAGTCACATGTCTATTGCTGACTTCTGAATAAACCTTTGAGTCAGATCAAAAGTCAAACTGCAACAAAGAGATCATATGTGGCTGATATATGCACACAAAAGATCCACAAGTGATATTAGCAAGCAGATATAGCCAACTGTAAAACATGCTTTCCGTTTTCGGGTGGAGATGTAGGTGTTATTTTGGCAAATATTTAATCAAGATTCACATGGTTCACTAAGCATACAGCTCGCAGTTTCACATACTCATGCCTTTACACTTTTAAGGGGCCCTGTGGCTGTTATCAGTGTGTCAGCAATATTTCACACTTGCAGCCCCTTTTTCTGATAGAGGTGGTGACCTTAAAAGAGCACGGCACCAAGCAGATATCAGATAACTCATTCATTTAGCAGATGCTTTCATCTAAAGCAACTTACAAGTGAGAGCAACAGAAACAGATTTGTATTCTCCTGTCTGGTCCTTTCAAATGTGCAGGGAATTCTGCAGTCTAGAGCATGTGAGCCAAGTCACATTTACCGAATCTATTTACGGCAACCTGCTTCCAGTCGCGCTTGCTTCCCAAAAGTTAAAAACAACCAAGCCCAGTGGAGAACTTTATATTGGGAGAAGGATTTGATATCACACGTAGTCTTTAGAAAACAGACTTGGCTTGGTTGTGTGGACAGATGTGTGTGTGAACCCACTGCACCCAACCAGTTCAACCAGTGTTTGCCATATGTCAGCCACTTCCTGCTAATGGCAAGTAAGCATGATATGACTGGTGAATACACACAGATAAAGCTGCCATTTTTCTAGTTTTGTTTGTGCATGGAAACAAGAAATTGCCATTTAAAGTGTCATATGCTTACACAAGCTACACCAATCAGAGCCCAGGTATAGTTAGCATGCCGTCCCACTCCTGCCAGGCCAGAAGACAGCTCGACATGTTCCAATTTATCCAGAGACAGTGGAATTTAGGTGCTGTAGCTTAAGAGATGGTGTTATATTAACATTAAGGCCAAGCATAAAAAGTAGATAGACTCAGGAACGTTTGAAATGCTACTGTCATAAAATGTGACACCATTAGCTTGCAATAAAATTTATAAAAAAAACAAAAACAACATGAAGTCTATGTAAAATGTTCATGGTGTACCATTTGATCTCTTTCTTGGTCGCTTTCCAGTCTGCATGTGACAGTGTCGCTGCTAAAGTGGAATGTTTCTATGGTGATGCACCATCTCACGGAAAGTACAAGAGGGGAGTTTGCCATCATAGTTTATTCATTTTATTCATGTATTTTTCAAGCATATTTAATGTGTTTTTCAAGTTCAGAACTTTAGTAGATATATTCTTATTTCTTTGTATGTGACAAAGCAAGCCATTAAAAGCACAATGGTTAATTCAGATGAAGCTCTATTATGCTGCATTTAATATAAGTAAGAGATTAAGGTGAAATCAAAGCATCAAGAACTGAAAAATCCAACATACACAGAGTAATCCAACTCACAAATGAGGAACTTCTACAGAGTTCCCTGCCCATAAAATTGCCAGGTACCATTCTGGTAGGTCACATGATTCTGTGTGGAATTTCCCCTGTTCTGCAGAAAGCCTCATACTCTTAAGGAACATAGAATAAAAGCATTGTTGAGAAGGGAAGCACTTTCAGTCATTTCGTCATGGCCTCAGGCCAAACCAAGAGATGATTGATGAGTAAGATATTATGAGGAAAGGATGTCATCGTTCCAAAATCTATATATGATATAAAAATATCTAATAACAATCAAGCATGCATAGTCAGTTCAGTCATTGTGCAGCTGTGTCTAAACAGCTGTTTTTTGTTTGTTTGTTTTCATGTCAATGCATTCAAAAAATCATTATATTTATGCATTTAGCAGACGCTTTTATTCAAAGCGACTTAAAAAAGAAGAACAAAGCAATTCATCAAAGAACCAACCATCGTTGTAGTACACAATGTCAGATTTATTAGGCAACTAGATTAGGAAACTTTTTTCTTTAATTAATTTATACATCAGCTTAAATAAAAGCAAAGGGCAATAGTGTGGCCTAATGGCTAATGTAGACATCAGAGTAGGAAAGATGTTTTTTTTAAGGCGTACACTTGTATATTGATTGATTTCGGTGTTACAGAACAAATTCAATTGTACTTCATTTCCTATCTGTGTTTTCCAGAAGCCTATTTCCACCTCAAAATATACATGTTTATTTTGATCAAGTTCATTTACATTGTGAAATATGAAGTTGCAATTATGAGAAATAAAGTTGCAATTGCAAGATATAAAGACACATTGTGAGATATGAGTGGCAGTTCTGGGATATGAGCTCACTGTGAGATATGAAGTCTATAAAAATGAAAATAATTTAAAAAATATATTTTTTCTTTCTTTTTTATTTTTATTTTTAATAGGCAACCAGCAAAGGGTTATTGGCATAAGTTGTTGAGTGAACGCTTTTCCTATATGGAGACTAAACTGAATACTAAACAATCAGATCTTTTTGTTTGAGTGTTTGAAACTGTCCCACAAAATTTTATTTATTGGTGTACAATAAAGGGTGCTAACAAAATGCTATGAAGTGATCTTAGGTCAGTAGGGCTCCACAGGGTCTGTGTGGATGGTCCCAGCGCTTGCACGTCTGATTCACATGAAAATGCCTGTCGTCTCCCCCTTGTGTCATTTCCATAAACAACAAAGGGCCTGATGGTGGAAATTTGTTAGCCTACTTCTGGGTGCCAGGTTCCCTTGCGTCTCACTCAGCTAGAAAAACTGCCCCACTTTACACTTCACTTCTCAGTCACAGGAGCAAACGGATGACACGGCTAAGATGCTCCATTTGTCATGTACAACAGATTTGGAATTGTTTTTCCAAATGGGCCTCAGATGAACTTTCAAGCAGGTCTATATCTCTGTAGCCCCAGACCCAGTAACCCACTACTCTCGATGGGAATCTGCCAGGTTGGCAGAAGCTTGGTTTACAAAAGAGCGAACAGAATTAAACTAGTCATCTGTTCAGTGGTACAATCACCAATGACCTACATATCATCACCTTGGAATTACAAGGTCCTGACATTTTTGTCAAAATTAAGTTATTCACATATTCTTATTCTGTGACAACTGATTTACATTATGTGATGTTTTTTTTTTTTTTAAGTTACATACATTTTGGGACTTTTTATTTAGAAAACAAAAAGGTTCTATCTACAAAGTATGGAAAGCAAAACCTTTGAAGCTCAATATCTCAAAACTGCTCAGAATGCAGATAAAACCTTATAATTCCAAGATAATGATATATTGAATCATCCAACATCTTAGCAGATTTTCTTCAGGTTTATTTCTAGACTGCTGTTCACAGCAGATACTGTTTCAAAGCAGCTTTATAGAAATCTCCACAGCAAGAAATTGGCAACTGTAAAATATATATACCTATATATTAATAAAACCTTTTGAAGGTTATATAAAGCAGTGACAAGTGACTGTCTTCAAGAGTGAATAATTTTAATCATTTTAATAAAAAAAAATCAATTCAAAAATTCTCATTCATTCAGGAATGAAAGAAGTGACTTGCTTTATGAATGAGTCATTGAATCGTTTACTTGATTTGTTCATGCAATTCATGCAGTAACAAAACAGTGTTGCAGTAGTTTTGCTGTGGCTATGTTTTCAAACATTTTTTATGGTTGGAACAAAACAGACAAAGTATCAAAGTAGTATTTAAATTGCATGAATATGTATTAATATAAAATATATTTCTATGAATAATATATTTTTTTTATAGAAAACCATCATTGTCAAATTAGACAACGCATTATATATTACAATATCATTAGTCATGGCAGTGTTTTTTACTGCAGTATTTAAATACCTTGTATTTTGGCTTTCTGGTCTATTTTCAGTCTATCCAATCTATGAGGCACACGCTGACGTACAACAGATCCACACACCTGCTGTCTGACTCTCTCCTCCCATACTCAGCTGATCTCTGATCAGTTCAGGCCAGCAGCAGTAAGGAAATGTGAGCCACTCATCTTACAGATCTATCGGTTCATGCATTAGGTGCTTCTGGGCACAGATGCCAAATCCGCCTAAACCCTCTGATCCTGCATTTAGATTACAAGAGCCACTTGTGTGCAAGATTACCACTGAAACATAAGTCACTCCTATATGCTGCTTGTGTGTATCTATGTCATTTCAGGCAAGTATGAAGATCACTTTTAAGTATTTCATTCAATGCAGAGATTTTCCCATTATCCACCTAGAGCCTTTAACTGGCCCACATCCAAAATGAGGTTTGCCTCTTCCCCAGCACTCTCTTTCAGACGCTTCTTTATTTCTTTACATTGACCTGGCCAACATCAGTCTAGTGGCTCTCTAATCCTTGACCTGTTTTGATCCCAGTCACGTTTCAACACTTGACACTTCGGCATGCAACAACATAACCTACTGCCCTAGATAAAATATAAGGCAGCTTTTTCCATACAACCAACTCTTCTAATTCACTTGCTTTCTTTGAATGGATTTGAGACTGATTATTCTTTTTCAGTGCAGGCATTGTGAATGCTGTTCACCTGGGCTACATTTACTACTCCTATCTGGCATGGTGTCTATCCCTCAGACATACTGCTTAGACATGGGATGGGCACTACCAGAGTCTCCGCTCATGCATACCCAATGGCCATCTTGGGGTATTTGAACCAAAGGCCATCTGAGGTGTTTCCTTATCATTTTTGCATGAACGTTAACTTCACTCTAAGCTAATCCATCTCCACGCCATCCAGAGGAGAGAGTTATAAATAAACTGCCATGCCTCAGACATCTGCATAAGTATCACATTCTAATATTGCTGCAAATACAAGCCTCACGTTTCAGTGTAGATTTCACTGCCTAATAGGATTAACTGAATTACCCTTAGCAAGGCCTCTTGGCCAATTAGACTGCAACTCAAATAGTGTGCACAGATGTCTCCTGCGCAGAGTTTTCCACAGCAGGCTGGAATGGATACAATGCGATGCTGACTAGTCTAACCTTGAATTATAGAATACATTGCATTATACTTCATATCAAATATGTACACCTTGTTATTTGTGGTCAACAATGCAAAATGCTAATGCAGACTGAGGCCTGAGACCATGCGTTGTAGCCAGTTTCAGTAGATGTCACAAGGGAAAGCCACAAATTAGCTTCCTCGCACATCTCACAAGAGAATAAATGCAACACTTTGTTTTGGAGGAAATGAATGGCTACATTTGAATACACGACAATAAAGGTGTATATGAACAATGACATAAATGTAAAATGTTCTGAACTCTTTATAATAAGGATAAGTTTGAGAACTCAGGATGGTAAGTTCAACAAGCTGCATTATTCACAAGATGCCTTGTAAGATTTGTGCTACAACCGAATATAATAGCGACATTTACATAAAACGATTCTGCATTCTTAATATCAAAACATACTGACATTTACTGAATTATTTAGAGATCTCATACTGATGGAGCCGTGGTGTTTTATTCTGTTCCCTCTTACAGAAGTTTGCAAGGTTGTTTTCTGCATTCTTTGATTGCAGAGGTTGAATGGAAATATGGAACCAAGAATTAAATTGATTTCATTCTCTTAGTCCCCAATATTATCAACTCATAATTTTGTATTTTGCAGTGCATTTACTGTAACTTAAGTGAAATATGAGTTCAAATACTTTGTCTCACCAAAAAAAACAAAAAAAGATTAGCTGAAAACCTTTTTTTTTTCATCTTGAAATGGACATAACAGAATATGGTATGGCAGTTTGGTGTTTGTTTGGTCTTCAATCTGCTTGTGACGGGTGTTTAATCCCTGATCAAGTGTCTGTAATTGCTGTGGCACTGACGGAGCGGATGAGCAGGAGTCCTTCACTTACCTTGACCTGTCTGCTGCCTCGTTTCCTTTTATACTGATCCATGGCCAGCTGTGCTGACCCAAATAATTGTATTAATCAAATATACAGTAAGCGACAAAACTGACTTTGGACCAGGGGAAAAGGAGACTTGCAAACAGCACCCTGTCATGAGCAGACGGATATAGAGTCCTTCAAGGCCTTGCTTTGAGCCCAGTCCTGCTGACACAGGAAAGCACTCAGCGGTCAGTGTGGTAGGAGAACAAAGCTGAGCTGCTCCTTCAGCGTGCCAACAGCTGCTCGGCAGGAGGCCTGGCCATAGAAAGCCTGGGCTTCTTTCACCATTTGCTCATATGCAACAAACAAAGGCAACAAACACAGACATCTGAAAACACGCTCACACACACAGATACAAACACGCACATCATTTTTCCCTCTGACAAATACAAGCGTATACAATATATGGACAAACACAGTTTTAGGAGAGAGGTTATAAAAAATCGGACAACTTTACAGCCTTACAATATAATAGAAGAAATAATACATAAAAAAATTCTCACATCTTTGACGTCTTGACCGTAGCTGAACCTGACGTGTTAATGACAGAAAATAATAGATGTAGTGATTAGTAAATGATTCATTCTTTTACTTATATGTATGCGTTACGGACTGTATGTACTGTATATGTGTGTGTGTGTGTCTCATTTTTGTTATTGCATAAATCATACAAATCTGCTATTCAAATGTTTGGGGTCAGCAAGATTTTTTTTTCTTTGAAAGAAGTGAATTGGATTCAGCAAGAGTGCATTAAATTGATCAAACGTAATAGTAAAGATATTTCAAGTTTGTCAAATAAATTCTTAACTTTCTATTCATCAAAAAAAATCCTGAAAAAATACCAGTTTCCAAAAAAACAAACAGCACAACTGTTTTTAACATTGATAATATTAAGAAAGGATTCTTGAGCATCAAAACATATAACAATAATTTCTGAACGATCATGTAACACTGGGCTGCCAAAAATTCAGCTTTGCCATCACAGGAGTACATTTAATTTTAAAATCTATTAGCATAGAAAATTTTATTTTCTTAATGTATTTTGATTAAATAAATACAGCCTTGGTGATCATAAGAGACTTTTTTCAAAAACATTAAACAAATTTACCATCCCCAAACTTGTGAACAGTGGTGCATAAATGTCAAGATATAAATAAGTGTAGTTGATAAATGTATTTTGATTAAATAAATACAGCCTTGGTGATCATAAGAGACTTTTTTCAAAAACATTAAACAAATTTACCATCCCCAGACTTGTGAACAGTGGTGCATAAATGTCAAGATATAAATAAGTGTAGTTGATAATTTAACTAGGTCACATTATACAGTTGAAGATGCAGACAAACTATGTGATCACATTCAATAGTACACCTGACCCAATACATACTGAATCTGAAGCTGAATATCCTGCTCAGCACTGCAAAGACTTTCAGGGAATCATTATTGTATATTAACAATTACCAATATTTGATACTTTATGAGGGGCCCAAAACAATGTTTCTGTTTGTGTCCCCACCTGTCAACAGGTTAAAAAGCTCAACCCTGCTGAACCCAGTACACACAATAGAAATTTAGCTTACATCTTAATTATAATTCATATTATTAAGAAGATCAAGCCACCACTCCTGTGTATTTGTGAACAATAGGGAGGAAAAATCTTCCCACAGGGGAAAGGCAGGACCAAAAGTTACCTGTAATCTTGTCCAGGATGGCTTTTCTGCATTGCAGCCTCCCAACTGAAATCTGATACTGGCTACAAGTAACTTGTTTACCTAGCAACAGTGACATTAAGCAACAAGCTTCCTGTGAAATGAGACAATGTCCATGCACAATATGCTCTGAGTCAGTTTGACTCTTGTTGCATATGAAGATGCACAATACTAACATCAAAATAATTAATAACATAACAGCAAATGTTATACTCAAATTATACAAGTCAGATTCATGCACTAAAAAGGTGATATAAATGTGTGATGAAATAATGTTCAGTGAAATTAAATAATTTAGCACTATTTACAAATAACAAGTTAGCTATAACATTAAGTAAAATAGTTTGTTCCCAGCATGTACTAGGCCATGACTAAAAATTGTGTAGGATTTACTTTGAAACTATTTTCAATTAATAAGTTCCACAAATAGCAAGCAACACATTGAATTATACATGCGATTTTATAGTAGAAAGACTGAAACAGTGTTGAACAAGAAGGTGGCTAACCGCACACTGGATCCAATTCAGACTGGAAAAGTCTACAAAATTTATTTTATTTTATTTTATAAATTTCATTGCAAAAAGTGCAAAGTGCATGTGAATTAAAAACAGAGACACGAGCAGTGTAAATAGGCTGCATTGTGACACATTTTACAGGTTTGTTTATGTATTTATTTAGTCAAATGTATTTGTTGATTACAGCCCTTGTTGCGTTTTGTAAATTGATTTCTCTGTATGTGGCACAGTTGAATCATAATCCTACACAGATTCAGTTTCTGTACATAACTGGGCCATTTTAAAATGCGTCATAAAGGTAATTCACTTTACGTTTTTACTCAAACACCGTCACATAATTTGGAAACCATACTGACAGCTTTTGGACACATGAATATCACTGACAATATCCAACATTGTGCACTTCATTAAGTGTACTTTGCAATAAAATTATTTGCGTGAAGGCACTGCATAAACTGCACAAGACTCTTACCCCAGTTACATCTTTATGGAGCACACTCTGAACAAGAAGGTTGCCCAGGGGGAAAGTAAGCCACTCACGGGATGCTAACAGCAATTTTCATAGCACTGCTTTAGAACAAAACCTTTCCTGAGAGAACAGGGGCTGCAATCCAAAAGTTTTTTCTCTTTTGTAAACAGCAGTATAAACTGCAGTCACTATGTCTACTCTCAGTGCATTAAAAGGTCAGCCATAATTCAGTCCTTGTGCTGCTGTCAATACTCCCTTTTCCATAGGCCTGGTGTCCATCACTGTGTTTTTTATATTACCCTATATAACATAAACAAAAAATGATGTCATTATTAAAAACACTTTATATAAACATATCTTGGGTCAGACTGTTGCCATGACGACAAAGATACCTTGCCCTAGCATGGAGTCAGTTGGTGTTGATGTTTCTTGCCTGGCTATTTAAACATCAACATTACGATGGCAGTATATAGAGGGCTACTTGAGAGAGTTGTGTCACAGGACAGTGATGTTGGTTTTGTGACCTCTTTAAGGACTATGACTGGCAACACTGTCAGATTAGAGAGAAAAAGTAAAAGCACAAGCAGTGTTTTTTTTTTTTTTTGAGGGTCTCCATAAAAAGAAAAATATATATTTTTCTTCACTTAAAAAATCATTGTCATAATGGGGCACAAAATATGGGGTTCCCAGGCAGACGCTCCTCAGACGGACGCTCCCAAAGAGGAGCATGCTCTCATTTTGTTGCTCTCCAGGCAGACTGTGGGGTCATGCTATTTCAGTGCTGTCTGAGGCCTGCTGAGTTCAGCCATAAACAAATCAGCAAAAACCAGATGAGAGACAGAGACAGAGCATAAGAGGCATAGAAAAAGAAATGAGACAAAGGTAAGACACAGATGAATGAGGAAGTTCATCCAGAAAAGCAAAAACATTGATAAGATAAAGAATACCTGCAGGCCTGCAGTGTTATTATGAACTAAAAGTAAATCTATTGCAAATGTATTTTGTTAATAGAAATAAACCTGAATATATGTATGAAGAGTTCAGATGCAAAAGCCTCTAAGTGCCGTTTGAAATTTACTTCTAAAATGAGCATTTTTCTCAGGCTCCTATGTTTATGTTCAGTTATTTCCCTTTACCTACATAGGAGCCTGATAAAAAAAGCTCATTTTAGAAGATATATATATATATACATATTGGATGAAAAACTTAAACCTTAAAACAGTTGCCTTGAAAAAAATATTTATATATATACATACATGCTGTAACTTATACAGCAATTCTTATAGTGAAAATGTTTCAGAAATGACAAGCTAAATATTACAGATATGTGACATTTTCCTGACAATTAAGTAATCATATTACATGTTGTGAGTTCATTGTAATTCAGTCATTAATAATAATAGTTTTGTTCAGTACATTTTATTAACAGTATTTTTTGCAAAGTATTGCAAATTAGGTGGTTATACTAAAAATTGCCTTCTATTTCATTAAACGTTTTTTTTTTTTATTATATTTCTCATTTTTTCTTTTGATTGTATGGATAAATATAGCCATCTTCTTATGAGATTCATACATCTGACCTGTTGCTGGGGTAATATAAGTAGGCCACCCTCATCATAAGTATAGCTGCTTCTTCCGCATCTGTGTGCCAGTCATCGGTCCATCCTGACCCACAAGCAGTGCTCCTGTTACTGTGGCTCTGGCTGCTACGCTGGAATGTGGAATGTTCGGGTTGTGGGACAAATGTTCCTAAAATGCAGCCCCACCTTTTTAAACTGTTTGCCACCACAGTTGTGGGGACCTGTGTGTGGCTTGTGCGGACATGTGTTAGACTGCAATTGCACGAGTGCCTTTGTGAGGGGGCAGGGCGGTGCAAGATTGCTGAGCTTTAATAAAGTATTCCTCCCACCCAATAGAGAAACTCAAAACATGATCAGAATGGAAACAAAGAAGTGCAATGAGGGCATACGCAGACATAAGCATTTTTTTGTCCGGTAGCACATACCACAGATGAATGATTCATATTGAACAAGCTCATCAATCCTGAAACTTTTTCACTAGAAGAGTTGCTTCAAGTTAAGACTTCCCAGGCCTGTTGTTCAGCCTTAATTCTTGATAAACAGCCTTCCATAAAGGCCAGTTTTACCAGCCAAATTAGACCTGTGTGGCCGATTCTCACAACAACTGTCACAATAAATACAGGGTCATGCTTTACAGGAGCATTTTTATGGGAAAGTAGTTCACAACAACAGTGTGAAAACTTTATGATACATCAGTGACTCACTTTGCTCTGACGCATTTCATTCAGTTAACATGAAAGACGTCAGTATGACTATTACTCAGATCCAGGTGGGCACACAATAATATGTGCTTGTATTTTATCGCTGATGCAAACGTTCCATTCTAGCCCTTTTCATTAGATCACCTCAAGCTAACAAGCATATATATCCTGAACTAACTGTGGCAATGGTGGGCTTCAAAAGTCGGGGGGGGGGAGATAAAAATATCTTCCTCATTTAATGCCTTTATAAGAACCAAATGGGTGCAGTCTTGTGCTTGTATTCAGTAAACCAAGCATCGTGTGACTTTGAAACACACCGTACCAAAGCTAATAACATTCTCTGAAAGCAGTGCATGCAAAAGCATGAAGCACGTGACGACAATATGAATAAACAAAAAGGATGTTTCTCTTGAGGTTATCCGTTCGTTGAATTGACCTGAAGTCCCTGTATTATAACTGCTGTGTTGCTCCGATTCTTTCATTTTGTGCAGGATGGTTTCATGAAATCATTCCAGAGAAAACCCACATGAATGTTTCTGCATGAGTATACAATTTACATACAAGTGTATTTCTATCATGACAACTCTCGGAAGATTTTAGCATGGTAATAGATGACAATGTTAATGGAAGGAAATTATTCATGGTTTATATCGTAAATTAAATTGGACAGTATATGTTGTTTTTTTTCATTTACTTACAGCGGAATACAAAGGAAACTTGAAAATAATCAGGAGGAAAATAATGCAGCGGGCTGAAAAGAGCTATTCTATAGATATTGTCACATTAATTTACCAAACTTAACGTTATTTTCCTGGCCCATTCAGTCAAAATGAAGGATAAGGATTATTTGTAGCGCAATCTTATGATTTGAAATAATTTGTTGCAGTCTTTTTGAGTGGAACTTCCCTGAACCGGAAGTGCCTCCCAGTAGGTTTGTTAGGAAAAAGGTGGATATGACAGCCTTCTAAGAACACAAAGCTCAATAATAAAACATATCTCAAGATCTCTTGCATTATTTTTTTCATACCACTAGCATGCGTCTCGCGTTTTTAAATACAAAAACACATTTTTTGTGAATAGCTCCTTAGATTGTTTTTCCTCATCATACTCCACAGTAACATTAATGAATGGTCACACTCTCATCACAACGGCTGGTCTACAATCCCCCGTGAAGGCTCCATATGGCTACAGGACTAAGTCTTTGTAAAACCCTCAGGCTGGAAGACTGTCCCTGACACAAAGGGTGAAGGGAGGGAGGATGCGACTACTTGGACCATTCGAGCTGTGCCTGGCCACTGACGAGTCCATATGGGTCATACGTTCAGTGCGTTGGATCCTTAATGGGATTGACTTAATCTGCTCTCCTCTAGCAGGACAGTTCTGTGAGGCTAAATCAACCATGTTTTCCCTAAATCTCGATGAGATTGATGAGAAACGAGTGACGCACTGTTGTTCTGAGCCTGTTTAGACATGTTGAAGACTGGTGAAGAGATGGTCATGACTTGCCCCAGACAGGATTTTATAGTCCCACAACTGCACTGATTAATCCCAAATGCATGTCACGTGTCTCAGTTAATTGGACATATACAACATTTCAAAGGGTAGTACCATGTTAAATATAACATGAGCATTTTATTTCTTCTTTGAAGTGTTTATGGTCAGAGAAATCACAGACAAGATGTGTTGTTGTTAGCTTTAGCACATGCTACATGTGCTAAAGCCAACAGCAACTTTAGCTTACACAACATACTGGGTAACATCTTATTGAAAGGTTTCAACGTAAATGCATTTCTCAGACTACTTTTCAAACAGAATGGTGGATGTACGTATGTCAAATGAGACACCTGTACACAATGCATACTCTGTATTAGCCTTTGGTAACGAAGAAAAAAATAACCAACCAGCTTAAGCTGCTACACCTACTTACATCTCCAGGTAGTGCACGGTGATTTAATTGATTTGGATATTTTTGCCATTACAAATGTACCAAGATCCTCAAAATCACCTAAATGACAAATTATATGATGACTAAGTGGGATATTGGTACATAAAATGATTAAATAATTTTCCCTGTTGTTCCAATACAGGACACATCTGTTTTTACCATGTAAATATAGTGGTATGTTTATGAGCTCACCATATGTACATACCAACCTACCGATTTGCCTTCTCTGCTGCTGCCCTCAGGGGAGTTTCAACAAGTTTCAGTGAGGCTGGAGATCACAGTCTTGCAAACACACATTCATATATTGCCTTGTAGAGAAACAATGTCTAATTTTGAATATATCCAGACCTCCTGTTACTGTTTTCAAGTATCCTGTTGTGTCTCCACATCACTTTGTCTAATGACCTACTTTTGTGTCTGGGATAATCTATACATTTTGGAAATTCAACCAAGCCAATACTGCCATTTAGATCTATAATTTCAGTTTTATAAAGATTGGAAAAGTGAATACAAGGACAAGACAAAACTTTAGGAGTCTTAAAGCAACTGAAAACAGCATAACCAAATCCACATGAACTAGATTACTATGCACGAGCTGCCTGATTTGATTTCATCTCGCGCACGTACATACTATTCAGATATGTAGTTAGAAATGCAGGTGATGCTCCCATTTGTTTACACGGTTTATAAGGTGATCTGTTGTTTATCACATCAGTATTTAAAATGAGGCCAGGCTTGTTTATATGAGTCTGACTCCAAGTGTATTAAAACTATGGACCTGTACAAAGCACCTCTTGAATACTTTGGACAAGACAGTTAAAACTTTCACGCAAAGACCAATTACGACTTCTAGAAGTTATGCACACTTATGTCATGAATAACGTAAGTATGCAAATAATGTTCATACAAATTGTAATGATGTTTTAGTGCACATTCCTACATAGTATTGTATTTCATAGGTGTGTTGAGGAGCCTGCTGGTTTGTTGAGTAAAGTTTGCCAGTTAAAAGTTAAAAATTAGTTTTTAAAATAGTTAAAACAGCTTAAAGTTAAAATAGCTTAAAGTTACACTGAAACTGAAGTAGCACTAGATCCTGTACTTTTTCACGTACATCCAACAGTAACGAATTACCCAAAAAGAAAAAAAATGTAGGTCGGAGAATGGATTTTGACATGTTGCTATTGTACTCAAAAAAATAAAAAAATAAATAAGGAATGCAGTCTTGAGTGTATATGTATATGGGCTTAATGATTGGAAAATCTGGCATATTGAACAATTTTGATTGAACAAAAATAAAATTCATAAAATGAAATACATGGATGAAAGATTAATTTATTACATACATTTACAAAGTAGATAAGGTTTGATATTGAGTTTTTCAATTTATGCCACCTTAAATAAGGAAAGATGCCAATTCTCATTTTTGAGAACCTTTGAATGTAACAAAAAAAAAAAAAATGTAAAAACAGACATTTCAAACAAAAGACTGGTAATATTGATTTTATTTTATTTTTTTAGAAAAGAAACTAATACAAGCTCATTTGGTTACTTACACTTTGTCATTATTTAAATCTTGTCATTTATTCCTGTTTCACTTTATCACTTATTTTCATGCGTTCTGTGATTATCATGCTCTGAACCACATAGCCAACAGCTAAGAGACAAAGTTAGAAGGAAAATTACATCATCTCTTTCACTTCTCTTTAAAACACGAGTAACAGTAAAAACTCTATAAAAGGGTGAAATAAAAGCAATACAAAAACCTGACCATTAAAGCTGGAAGAAAAACATTAGTCATCCCGTGCTTAGTGTTGATTTAGTCAAGTGTGTTCAGTTAAAGGCACAAGACTAGATTCCCCCCAAACCGAGGGGTCCACGCACCAAGACGAACAACAAAGAGACAAGTGAACGGGTGCTTTGGTAAAAAATTCAGGATAACGCAAACAGGCAGGAACGCTGAAGCGAAGTAGAAAGATGTGGAGCGAGATGCTGTTATTTGTGTGGTAGATATCTCTCTACAGCATACAAGATGGATTTCACAAGCAAGAAAGAGGTAGAAAAACAACACTGAAACCACTTTTGCCTGGAAACTTTTCCCTGATGTATTCCAAAAATACACAGAACAACTGAAACTTTGCAGGAGACCACGTATGAACCCAAAAATGATTACGAATGGACAAAGACACCATAGAGGCCTGGAGTTTATAGTCTAATTTGAGCACCAACATCTCTTAAGCTATAAAGCTTTTCTGAAACCCAGCTTTATTGAGAGCCAAATCATCACCATCTTTACACCCACTAGGTGTGTGGAATCATATTTAACTGTCCATTAAACCCCAAAGGAAGGTTAAAACCTGAGAAAGAGGTGTGAAAAGACAATGTTGTTTTTCCAATTAAGAGGACTTTTACAACTACTTGCCTGGTATCCACTTGGTCCAGGTAGCACACAGATGCTTTGTACACACCTGTCAGGGCCAATGAGTTAAGCGCCATTCAGTTTCACAGTCCTTCAGCAGATTAGTGTCTTACCTTCCAACAATTAGCTTCTAAACATTATGTTAAATTCACAGCTAGAAAGAGTGAGGCAGTGTCAAAAAACATGCTTACGTTAGATCATACAACCTTCCGAACAACCAAATGCATATATCGTTTGTGCTGATAGTGGGTTCACATGTACAAATACTCAAAGTGCAGACACTGACCAGCGCCATTGTGGGTGGGTGAATGTGCTGTGTGCTCGGCTGTATAAAGAACAAGATTCTCTTGTAAACCTAGAGTGAAAGGGAACAAAATGGTAGGCCACTATGAAGAGATATTTCAGACTACACAATAGGGCTGTCAAAAATTTTTTTGAATTTCGAATATTCGTCGAATTTAAAATAAAAATCCACATTCGAATGCAAAAACGTTGCATTCGAATGTGTGCGTTAAGGAGGCAGCCTTATCAGTGGCGCACGAGATGCGATGACGATGTAAGTGTCATTGCATTTTAATGTTTTTCTTAGCCTATTCAGTTGAAGCCACTAGATGCGGCGCTGCTGTGTTAATTACAAATATTGCGGGAAAAGAGAACATCAATGCGGAGATGATGTTGTTTACGTCAAAACTGAAACCAAGCCGTTCACACAGAACGCATATTTCGCGCATTTTCTAGAGGGACATCTATCACCGTTGCACTCGCGTCTCGCACAAAAGAGCCGCATTTTTATAAAGCCATGAAAAATTAATGCAAGTTCAACTTTGAAAAAACATATCTCGAGACTTTATGGTGGGGTTTTTCCCCATCCCACTTCAACTCGTGTTTTTAAATGAAAAATGTACTCTGTGTGATTGGCTTTCGGCCATTTGTATTAAACTATGCATACATACATGATGCTGTTTTGTTTATAGTTGTTTAAGCAACTTAATTATAATTGGTTTATAAACATTATTTTAAACATTGTGCACTTTTTTCACAGATAGTCATGTTATCTTATGCTTTGAAGAAACGTGCATTAGTAATATTTTGCTCGATGCGCCCTCTTGTGGCCTCAGGAGAGAATCCAAAAGCTTTTCTCCAACCTGACTGAAATTACGCATTTTAAATGTGAATATAATTTGAATTTTGATAACATTTAAGTACAAAATTCGAATTTAGTTTTTAGCCATTTTGACAGCCCTACTACACAATCAACCAGAGTCACTGGAAATTAACCACTCCATGTACGGATGCTAAGCTCTGGGGGAGGGGAAGTACCCTGCATTAATTATATCTTTAGTCATGTTGTTTTTTTTTTAAATATATTTTCTCTCACAGTATGTATGGCAAGAATGGTTACTAACAAAACAAAAACTAAACATTAAAAATGACTGGACAAGGGAGAGGTTCATAGGTCAAATGCAATCTCAAAAGATGTATCTTCAACCTTTTGTTAGCTAGTATTTTGAATATGCTTATGAAGTCCTCACACTAGCTAAATCCATCATCACTCAGTGCAAACAGCACACTGTTATTGAAAATATTGCCAACAATTCCCTTCCCCCACCAGCAGCTTAGGGGAAATACATACTACCATGTACAGACAAACACGTGATACTGCCTGTTGCCTTCAAGTGAAACCTGACTAATATCTTTCAATACAGCACTGATAAAAACACGTTCCTACGACACTTATGAAATAGTGCCCATCTCTCCCAATACATGCCAGGAATGGGCATGGCCATCAGAAAGCACTGTGACCTACATTACTCTACCACTTACAAACAAATATAACTTTCTTCATCTTGTTCTAGGGTAACTTATCCAAAGCAATAGCTTCTCAAATAATAAACAGAGTTTGACCTCACACTGGGATGCAGGTGACAGGGGGAGGATACTGTTATAATAAGAAATGTGCTCATCTGAATTAGATCAGGATCATTTTTAAGATGATAACATAGGCTTTAAAACACCAACTAGACATTTTAAATTGTTTTAAATGAAGATTAGATTCAGATGTTTGACCTAAAATTGCAAAAATCCACTCTAAGCCCTTGAAAAGAATATTAAGAGTCACATACTAGCAAAACAGCCCTTAGAGATGCAAAAGTTGTAGGTTTGTCTGAGCAGAAGTAGTGTAAACTTCAGAAAGGGCAGGATGAGCAGTCAGCATCAAAATTTCACCCACTCCAATCAACAGCACTCAATTCAAGACCAAGGTGTAAAGAAAACAGCCCTGATGTCAACTTTGCATTTTACACGCTGAAGGCCATTTGATAACAATACAGTATAGTTGTATAAAATTGTTTTTGCTTGTTACACTTCATTAAAAATTGAAACTCTTGAGTTTTCACACTCATTTAGAAAAAACAACCAAAACAAAGGGGGAAAAATCCACTTCTAAAACTGCTACATATGTCTTTATCCCTGAAAAGCTAAGGAATCTCTATGAAACAAGCTTCGGCAGCACTGTGCGAAAAGGTAAGAGGTGCTGTGCTCGGTGATCCGTTTGGGCGCTGTGGACTTCTCTCCACCAGGTGCAGGCTTGGGCAGTCTCTTGTAGAGCCAGGGGTGTCTTAAGGCCTGAACTGGTGTCATCCGAGTACTAGAGTCCCAATCCAGACACTTCTTCAGAAAGTCAATGAACGTGGGGTCATCGCAGCCTTTGAGCGCCGCCCCCCACTCCTTGCTTCCTGGGGGACCTCGCATTTTTCCTCGGCGAGAACGGCTCCCATTGAGGACTACAGTGCCATTGCTAAGTGTGCTGACCGTACAGTAGCGTGGGTGGCCTTTGGAGCTGATAAAGTTCTTGGCACGCTTGGCTTGTTCCAGCAGTTTCTGAGGTGGCATACCTAGTAGCTCCATCATGCAGGCCAGCTGGTCACCTTCATCTTCACCAGGAAACAGAGGGTATCCGGTAAGCAGCTCTGCCAGAATGCAACCAAAGCTCCACATGTCTATAGGCATACCATATCGCAATCCCAAGATGACTTCGGGCGCACGGTAGAAGCGGGACTGGATGTACGTGTAAACACGCTGGTGATCGAAACAGCTGGAGCCGAAGTCAATGACCTTGATCCCACTCCTGCCTTGCTGCTTCAGTAAGATATTCTCTGGTTTCAGGTCACAGTGGATGATCTTATGGCGATGGAGAGCTTCCAGGCACTGGAGAATAGAGTGTGCAAACTTGCGTACCAGTGGGAGACTGAAACCCTGGAACTTGTTGCGTTTGATGAGCTCGTACAGGTTCATGCTAAGCAGCTCAAAAGTCATACATATGTGATTGCGGAAGGTGAAATTCTCCAACATATGGACTACGTTCATGCTGCCTGTCTTGTCTTGCTTTTTCAGGTGCTCCAGAATTCGGATCTCCTCAGCAGCTTGCCGATGGAAGCGCTTCTCGTTTCGCACCATCTTCAAGGCAAGGTGCTGCTGTAACTTGTGGTCATAAACCTTCGCCACTTGTCCGAAACTACCTTTGCCGATCACCTTGAGGAACTCATAGCGATAGGCAAGGTGGTCATGAGGTACGTGGATGTATCCTCCCTGGTCGTCGTCGTATCCACTATTGTTGGTGCCCCCGGCTACTGCCTGCCTTTTCTTGGCATTTGGTCCCAGGAAATATATCTCAGGATAGTTGTGGATCTCCTGCTGCTCCAAGGTAGTCAGTTGCTGCCGGTATTGCTTAAGAGCTTGTTCTGGGGTCATTGGGCTACCCAGCTTTGTGACTTTTGTTGAGCTCTCTGAGGACTTGACAGAGCTGTTGCTGTCCACGCTTCTCTCTTTGGAGATTGCAGGTTGGGGCTTAGCTGGTACTTGGCTTGTGCCATTGTGCTGGCTCACACCATTAAGTTTGCGGTTGTAGGTGTCCTCATAAACATATTTCACCTTCACCTGTCCTCCGCGGATTGCTTGGTGATCCTTCATTGTAGGCTTGTTCACACCCTTCAAAAGGAAAGAGATATTTAACGGTTTGTCAAACAGTTACATCAAGTTGTATAAGACAAAAATGAGGTTGACCAAAGTCAACATTATTTTCAGCTGAATGGATGTTCAAAATCAAAGGGAAGCTTCCTTTTATTGCTTCTAACTTCTGCGTAGAACTGAACAATCAATGTACTGCAACTCTGAGGTTTTATCAGGCCAGTGTTAAACAATCAATAGTGCAAACGTGCAGAATTGATCAGCTGCTGAGTAACCCTGGGAATTAACATGAGACCAGTGGAGGGGTTTGATGCATCAGTGATAATTGTGGCGACAGAGAATGCCAGACACAATCTTTGCAGTCTGACTGGAACGTGACCTGAAAACTGGTGGAACAGGATGTTATTTTCATACTCACATGGGATACAGGAAAAACCTATAAAGACAAGAGTCTAATTGTTAAGACCTGCTAACATGCTGAACGTTCAAAAAAAAAAACAGAAATGCAATTTAAATATAGAACTAACTGCATTTCAGTAGACTGGGAAAACAAAACGATGTGGAAATTTCTACACATACTTTTAGCACAGCGCTTGGAAAGAATTCTCGCCATGGTTAAAGAATTGCCACTAGACCTAACTATATCATTAAATATGCACTGAACTTTTGCCTTACAAAATAAGCATGTCATAAATAGCGGTTGCTTACGCCAGTCACAGTGGGCTTTCCTAAGTGAACGGGAATAGAAGAACCATCTTTCACATTCAGAATGTTTAATGTACCATAACTGCTCCAAGTCCCATTCCTATTTAAAAATTCCACTATCAAAGATTTATAGTTGAGGCCAAGACATTGCCTGTTTGGCTGAATATAGCACAAGAAGAAAAAGAAGAAAGCAAAGGACAAAAAAATGAGGTAATGCAGATAGAATTATAAGGTGCCTAGTAAACTGTGCCAATTGTTTTAGAGGGGGAGGGGGCATGGAAAGGCAGTTCCAAGGAGTGAGATAAAAATAGAAACCAGCATGTTGGGAACTGAAGGATACTACATAGCCAAATGCATCAGCTGTTCAATCACAACAAAAAGAGCTTGGTTGACTAAACAAGGAGTGCATGTCTGCATGACCTAAATGAAATCTGTTGTGTCAGTGGCTAATTGAATGATTGGAACTACTGGAAGCTGCTATGATTGCTTGTACCCCAAATGCCAGAAAATCAAAGTCGTCCCTCCCGGATTGTTTATTGAACATTTACGGAAGAGCGATTGCTGGTTAATTATTCACTGCGGGTAAAAAACAATTATATTGCTCTTGTCCTTATGATCACAGAAGTCCAGTATATTAGCACGCAAAGAAGTGATTATAGTCTCATAACTGAAAATAATGTCACCAGATCCAACACATACGCAGAATTACTTATTGCATAATAGTACAGCGGAGAATCGGATTATCAGATCCTTTATCATATCCGGTCCCACGTTGGCGTATCATAGCACATAAACAGACTTGATGTGCTGCAGATGTAACTTGTACCACTATCAGAATGAGGAAAGAAGGCTTGTCTAAATATGAGACATTCCAAGATGCACAAGTGGCAGCGGAACATGTGCTTAGGGGGTGAAAAAATATTTGAACATATTAAGCTCAAAGATCAGAGATCGAAAAACTAATATACAAGAGACATCACAGTGGGTTAGATTTTCAAGCTGTTCTTTAGAATTGAATTGTGTTCTTTAGAACTGTTCATGCGAGCACTAGGGAAATATTTTCATCTAGTGCTCGCTGAAAGAATCCGGTGACAGAATCTGGGGGAAGAGGAAGTCAGGACTTACAGTGTGTTTGGGGAGAGGGGGCAGTCCAGAGGGACTCTGCCCATTCACATCAGCGTCCTGGTTCACAATGTGATCAGTGCGCATGTAGGAGTCATACAGACTGTCCCCGTGGCGAGCTGTAGAGAACGAGTGAAAATGAGCCTGGGATTAGATTGTGAAATATTAATACACATTTGCCACACCATCATCATCCAATACACCCATTACATAAATGAGGATTTCTATTACACAAATATAAGGAGAAAAAAAAAACAATGTTCCCATCTGAGAAACACAAATCCCCTTAGGGAGGTATGTAACCAAGTTGCAGGTGCGCCAGACAACAGACAGTTCCTTGAGCACATTACACAGCAGGTGGCTACATATTAAACCAAGCTTCATGACTCAGTTTCAGCAGTTTCCACAACTCTGACCGATTATGTTATTAAAACGTCTTAATGACTTAGACCACTTTTGCCTTAAGGCAAATTCCGTCCAAAAATGAGTGACAATTTCGTGTCACTCCAAACCTGCATGACTTTAGTTCTTCCGTGGAACACAAATGGAGATATTTTGAATAATGTTTATTTTTCTGTACAATGAGAGTATAATGATGTTTTGAACCCCATTGGTTTGTATTGTACAGACAAAAAGCACTGACTCATTTTACAAACATTTTCTTTTGTGTTACACATGAGATAAATCAAAGTTTGGAAGAACATGAGGGTGAGTAAATAATGAAAGTGAAACAAAGAAACAAAAATTACAATTTCATTTTTGGGAGGAGCATCCCTTTAAAATAATGAATCCAGTAGGCTGGATTACTACATGGTTGATGAAATTAGCACTGAATGGTTTAAAACATTATAAAAACTAAACAATCTTGGCATTTTGATATATGTTCAACTACACAACCCCTCACATACTATACACCTATTGAGCATTCAGACCCCCTTACTATCATTTACTGAGATGTCAATTGAATAAACTGTTCATATGTATATAATATGGCCTGTAGGGACTATTGTTCTCACTTTCCAATGAATTTTCACTGCTGGCATACATATGACAGCTTTATAAACTGGAATTTAAAAAAGATGTGATTGTGAAGCTTGTTTAAATTTGCTTACTTTAGTACATTAACAACGAATTATTAACACAGGCAGCGCATTCGTAAGAGTTAATCGGCTGTCTTCAAATAGTCTTCACTTGCCAAGGGAACCAAGACCAGCCACAGCAAACTCACAGAGCTGGATATTACATTTCATATGGATATAATTACCTGCAGTTATGGGGCCATCTGGTTTTCTGCTCAATATCATCATGGTTGCATGCAGTCAACATCAAATATTTCTTTTTCCTCTGAAAAAATTTTTCACTACCGCAAGATCCATCCAAAACAACAATGCAGTGTCCTTCTAATGAGATTATTAAAATATCAACAGAGTCTCATATCCGAGGTGAAGCTTGTCAGTTGTTCAGAGGCTAGATAGACGATTTCACAGTGCTGCGGGGTGCAGGCATGATCCCCTTTAAGCTGTTTTCACGAGGCTTATCAATTTGACCACCTGTATTGCAAGTCTGGAGAAGTAGTGTAACAGAGGTATCTGTATTTCCAGCAAGAAGGTCCGAACCCATAGATAATGGAGCTGGATGTGCATAAATTCACAAATACATCAGAAGAAACCAAATAATGGTAGTGAGAAGCGGTCGTCCTCGATAATAACTATGGTGATGATGATGATGAAGACTCAAAGTTGCAGGGGACACAAAAGCGTTTCCGTAATGGCAAACTGTCTTCCTAAAGCACAATTAGATTGAGTCCAAACATCAAACGGATGTCGACCACCTCCACTCTTCCCCTCTCTTAAATATCGTGTTGTTGGTTTGAAAAGAAGAGTCATCCCAGCCCGAGCACACGGTCCAGCGGGCAGCTAAAGCTCAGGCTAGCGTTTCCTCTTTTCCGGATAGTACAAGCCTACCTTACTTTCATTATAAAAACAAGCAGGTCAAATTAACTCACAATCCCTTCCGAACACTTTTCGTCATGTCAAACAAGTGTTCTCGCGAATCGTCTGAGTGTTTTGGATGCGCGTTCCGTCTCGTAATGGTGCGCGTATAGATGTGTGGTTTCTTAGCTTGTTGCTAAGAGCGTCTTCTTCGCCCAGCGCGACGTCATCAAACAGGCGTCTGCCTGGGGCGCGGCCAAAACAACGCCATTCTGGCTCAAACTTCCTTTAGTTTCAAGGCTTAACAATTGGGCTAAGACACAAGGAAGTAAATGCCTGTTGAGCCAAAATGGGGCTATTTACTGGAGAGGGAGTTTAAATCAAGACATAAACACAACGAAACTAGAACATGAATATAAATTACTCATGTGATTTCAAGCAATGACGATTACATCATTTTTCATTTATATTTTATTTACGAGCATAGGTTTTAGACTGGCAGAAAACTGTAAGAGGAAATTAAATTTAGTTTTAATTATTATTATTATTATTATTATTATTATTAGGCCTATTTTACAGCTGAGTGATACTAGTCATATACGAGACAGTGTGTTTTCTTGGAAAAGGACTTTGTTCATGCTTTAAAGGGCATATAAATGTTTAAAGGGCCATGGTGAAACAGAAAAAAAGATTTGATTAATATCATTAAGGAGGTTCTATACATTAAATAAAAAGGTCTGACTGAAAACCATTTCTTTTTCTTTATTCGTTTAGAATTATTTTTTTTCACAATTTCAAACAATACTGTAGTGACTGGTATATGTAAAACAAAATGATTATTGGAGTGTGTAATATTATTATTAAATACAATGTTGATAGATACTGTAAGTGAACTGACACCATTTTCAGTTGGTTTTATACACTGGTACTTTTTTGCATTTGCATTTTTACGTTTAGATTTGCATTTCCAGTAACACAATAATAATGCTGTAATTAAATTATTAAATAACTACAAAAGATGCAAATTCACATACAGAGACAAAGAGTGATAATAGCTAATATGCAATATTGTGTCCATTGTGTCCACTTAGCAGTTTAAAATGGCCTATATAGAGATAAAAAAAAAACAGTATGCAAATTAATGTAAAAAAGAAGACCAACTGTGACTCCTATTCAAAAAATGATGATGGCATCACTGAATAGCAAACTTTTAATCAATGTAAGTGGAAGATTTTTTGTTGAAATTTAGAATTTTGAAGTATGAAGTTACTTAGATGGATGGCACAACTAAAACAGCAATCTCCAAAACAAAGTTATAAGATTTATTGCAAGATAAATATGGAAAATATCAAAACACAACAATCCTAGTGTGATCCAAAGCTGTGCTGCATATCCTAAATCGCCTTGGCAAGTCTGGTGCTGTTGTCAAACTCTTTACAGCCCAGATATAGATCAGCACAGGCAGAAGAGCACATGCAGGGGTGACAGGGGTGATATGGTGAGACATGTCAAGCTAAATTGGGTGTGCTTACAACAGGACCGCAGCCAGAGTATGCTATTCTTAGCAGTCAGTCTTAGGGGAAGCTGAAACCTGTCTATATTTGTGTCTTTAGATGACATATTGACATTGTTTTCAGGCTGACCTCTCAGTAGCAGACTGAATGGGTGTGAGCACTCACATCAGGGCTCTTTAACATTATGATGGACACTCACAACTGCTATCTTTTTGTGGGGACTTAAAAGGTTTCTGGGTGTCCTTAAAATATTGCAAGACTTTTCCAAGTATGGACATGCTGTTGAACCTGTAGGTGGATTTTACTGAGTGTTTATTTAAAGTGTGGAGCCGGTTCAAACTGAGTGTACAACTGAAAGTAGCATGTTTTTCTTGTAAACTGCCATGTGTACACAAACATGCACAATGCACTTTCTGACCCTTGGCTTTTCTTATTTGTTCTAGACACAACGGAGTAGTTGTGAAAACATAGTGCTTGCACCTTGCTGTAGTTGTACTGCTACACAGTACCATATAAATACATATTTTAGTATGCACAGTATCTAACTATGCTTCTCTCTATTACAAATAATCTTTGGACATCTTTTGCACTAGGAGCAAGATGTGTTTGCATTTAAACTACGTGATTAGGGTTCCCTCTGCTGGTTGTGTATGACTTGTGCAACCTTGATGCTACACTAGTATTAAAACTGGTCAATTTTCTATAGATAAAAAAACAAAACAATTACGCTAACTTATATCAGTCACATAATACAAGATAGCAAGTAAAAGTTTGTGATGCAGAATTTAATATTACCATGATTTTTAAACCTAAAAAGGGTGAAAATGTAATATCATGCACCTAAACTGGTTTTTAATTTTAATAAAATATACATTTATTTTGTAATAATTTCTGAATCTTTTAAGTGTGACAAATAGTCCTATGCAAAAAATAAAAAAAAACAGGAAGGTGGCAAAAACCTTTTCACGGCACTGTGTGTGTGTGTGTGTGTGTGTGTGTGTATATATATATATATATATATATATATATAGTACATTGAATGAAAAATTGATGTAGAAACGATTTTCACTCATTTTCACTCAGAAATTGTTAGTAAATTTCACAACTAATTACAAAAACATCAGCAAATAACACATTGAATAAAACATGAACTTTTTAGGTAGAAAGACTTGTAAAACATACTCCAATAATCCTTGTTTTATTTACACAAATATTATTTCTAAAATTACATTTATTTTTTAATTTATAATTTAAACTACAGATTTGTTCATAACCCCAGTTAGTTGCTTCATTTATTTCAGTGTAAATAAGAGACTCATCACCATGAAAGGGTGACCTTTTATTTCATTCTTCAGTATATTTACAGCTTACTAGACATTTTAAACATTTAATACTCCAAAAAAAAAAAAGATTGCCCAATAGTACTGATTTGTCCACATATTCAAGTTTACACACACTGAAACTAAACCAAAAATAAATAAAACAAACACTCACACACACACGCATACACACACTTCAACATTTTAAACACTAGTCCCAAAAAGTCCCACATGGACTTAATGGCTCAGATGTTGAAAGCACCTGGCTACTGCCACTGAATGTGTGTGAACTCTCTCAACGTGGAGTTATAGGGAAGGACATCTAGAGCATATGTACAGTACACAGTCAAGATAAGCTACACGGAGACTCAAGGCACTGCCGGCAGGAACATGGCTGTCAGGGAGAAGCATCCTGAGCAGACATACAAGGCCCTGCCGCTTGCTTAGAGTAGAAGTGATACTTCCAGTACAGCAGGATCTGTACCCATACAAGATCAAAATATACAGGCCGAGCACATGGGCAGAGTGATCCAAATGGAAATGTATGACTTTTAAATTGCCTCTACAAACATACCAGTCCGAATTATAACTCAGACCTCTGCCATCACAAATCTTCTTGCTAAAGATGTCCTGTTTGGTTATTTGAGAGATTGAGACGTAAATGTGCTTTTAAGGGAGAAGAGAAATTAAATATCAGTGCATGGAACATCAAATTGTGGGTTCACAGTTATTCCCGACCAATATGGAAAACCGCTTCAGTGCTTTTGAATGCTTTTCACAAATAATAAATTCCCTCAGTGTCACAGATACATTAAATTCACATGCACCTTCAAAATTCAGCAGACGCGCAATAAAATATGCTTATTATCAAAGCCAAAAAAAAAAAAGTTCCCTATACAGAATAATATTGACTACTGTACATACTGGCGGACCACTCAGTGGTTTGTGTCGGTGTGCAAATCACAGACATCCTGACTCCACTTTACATTAGCAGAAAGATCTTTATAAAAGCTTTATTTTGTAATTACAATACAGGGAGCTTGTTCTGTTTTCCTTTGGTGTAATACAGATTGAGATGCTTGTGGTTTGGATCCGCAGATCTTTTCAGAGTGCTGATCTAGGAGATGCCCTCTAATCTAACATGACCTTGTGTATTACTGTATGTGCTAAAAGCCAAAGTGATTCAGAAAAGCTTACCAGATAACCACAGCCCGCAATCCTCACGTCCACTGATGCTCCCTGCACATTAAGTACTGGTGGCGCACTTGAGAGACTGAGGTGATTTGTCAGTGCTGAGCATTTCTAAAAGCTTTCATGGGACAACCGAACGGTCTTTTTCTAGAGAGTAGCAGTCGACGTGGGACCAGAGGAGCTCAAAATGTCTGCGTCTGAACATGCTCAGCAGCCCATATCTATTCAAACACTTTTTTTGTATAGATATAGTGGCTAGTGAGCTTCATGACAGAGATGTGCAGCCATTTTGATCATTTAAATAGAAAGAAAGAGATATTTTGACTACGTGGGGTGAAACATTATCAGTAATACAGTACGTTTATAGTTATATTAAAACAATCTCCAGTATAAACAGTATAATTCATTTTTTTTACAGTAGCATGTTACAACTGTTTATGAACTGTATAATTTGATATGTGGACAAGGTTACTATTTGTCCTCTGATATTTCGCAGGCATCATATTTTCTATAACTTAAGTCTCCCCACTTCCTTTTCGGACAGGAAGTGCTTTTTTTACTCCACTCTTTCATATAGATATTCCCTGATAGAGGACATGCGGTAGACACAAGCAGAGAGACCAAAGGGAAAGTCATGCTTTAAGTAACACTTGCAGTAGCAGCAATAGCAGCAGCATGTAAAAAACACAAACAGACAGGGTCAATGTAAAAACAATGAGAAAAAAACAAAACGAAACCCATTCATATCAAAAAGCATGACTGCCAGAAACATATTCATGGGCTTTCAACAGTGTGCCATTTCTGGAGAGAAGGATTACTCTTGAAGTACTAATCTTTAGTTCCAACCTCCTCTTCGTCTTAGTCATGTCTCGATCCCTTCGCCCGTCTTTGGGGGTTAAAGGTCACAGAAGCATGCTGAGAGCTTGTACAAAGTCCTGAGTGGAGGTTTTGAGTTCGTCTGTTGGGCTACTGGTCCTCCAGGCTGGCCCAGTGTTGGCTCAGTGGGGTGAAGGAGATTCGTTGTCCTACATTAGCCTGGTTTGCTCTCGACTTGACCCAGAGCCCATAGCAACTTCTCCCTGTAGGCAGCGTAACGCTGCTCCACCTGCCGCATGCGCTCCTTCTCCTCCTTCTCCAGGATGATCAGGAAGTTCTGCAGCTCAGGGACTGAAAATGCATGCCACTGAAAAAAAAGACAGAACACCTTATTAGCAAAGGCAGACATATGAAATAATAGACAGGAAACTATTTGTCTAAAATAGAACTGTCTATTAAACCTATGTTTTTGTTTGCATGTGTTAGGTTAGTTGCATGGCATATGTCAATGTGTTGATCAGAACATTAATTTTGTTTTGTAGAGTTTCAGTGGAAACAAAGGATGAAAACAGATTTTTTTAATGATAATTTTTATATTTACATATAAATTCACATATTAATCACATTATCATGAAAAATAATATAAAAGAAAATCATAGCAAAAATTTGCTTTTATTTTCATTATGATAAAGCAGGCTAAAAAAAATATATGTACAAATATAATTTTTTTCTGTTTTGTAGAGTTTGCTGTATCTCAAACAGCAGAGTATGGATCTAGAAACGCCAAGGTCAGGGTTTCGATTACCAGGAAAATTAAAAACTGATCAAATGTAAATGTGTACCTTGAATGCATTGTAAATTGTGTGATTAAATCTAAAATGAGTTTTTATTCGTAATGATAGAGCAGATGAATAAAATATAAACACACAACACACACACACACACGTTTGTTTCTGTGAATTCTGGGGACTTTCCATAGAGTTCTATTACTTTTATACTGACCAAACGATATTGTCTATCCCCTAACCCTAAACCTACCCCATACAGAAAACCTGTTTGCATTGTTACACTTTCAGATAAACATCATTTACTATTTTTAATCATTTTTTCGTGGGGACTGCAGGCCGGTCCCCACGATGTCAAAAATTTCAGGTTTTACTATCATTTGGTCCCCACAATGATTAATATTTATAATATTATTAATGATCATTTTTATTTATTTAAACTGTGTGTGTGTGTGTGTGTGTGTGTGTGTGTGTGTGTATTTCATTAAATGATTAAAATACTTGATCATATTTATGGTGGTGGGCAAATATTACTAAAAAATATTACTTTTAGACAGAATAGAAAAGCTCACCTCCACCTCGCCAGTCTCATTTTCTTTGAGTACAAAAGACAAGTTCTCTAGATCAGGACCTGCCAACAGCCTCAAGTAGAGTGGGCATTCTGATAACGGCAACTTCTGGAAAAGATCTGAAAAATCAAGCAAACAATACCTTAGTATTATACATGGCAGTAGGACTATACAATACTAAAGTATATTTCATCTTCACTTGAACGCTTACCCTGGCTGTCTCGACGGGTCAGGCGGTAGAGGGCAAACTTGCGTGGGTTATCCTGTACCATGAACTTCTTCAGCAGGCCCTGAATGACCTCCCTGACCATGGTGGTACTGCTAATGTGTAGCTGTTTAACGGCATCGTTGGGCAAGTAAAAGGATGTGCGGTTATCTGAACTATCAGAAGAGGAACACGGTCCTGGCGACTTCCCGTCCACAGAAAATACAGTCACGGGCCTGCGCAACTTCAAGTAAACCTTTATGAAACCAGTGTATGTGCCATCTGAGCTCTGGAGGATAACAAAGCAACTTCAGTCAGGTCATTTCTCACTGTAAAATTCTCAAATTACAACACTGAGTGCAAATGCTTTGTTGACAAATCCGTACTCACTAATTTCATTCCATTCTCCGTCACTTTGGAGTTGTAGTCATCTATTTTAGCTTTAATCTCTTCTTTTGTGAGGGATGTTGGCTTCTCATCTTCTTCCTCTCTTGTGACACTCTAAAACCAAGATAAAAAACAGTGAGCTCAAGGTTAGATGAGGCATCTTTATATCGAACACAGTAGAGGCCTTGTACGGTATTAATAAGCTGTGGAGGAAAACGCCATCAACATCAACACTGCAGAAAAGCTGATGTTGACATTATAAGCATTTGGCATGACGAAACTTGACAGTGCAGATGAATTTATGTGAAGGTGCTGTATTAGTCGCATTGGTTGGACTCTCAACTAGCTGATTTTTTGGTGAACTTTGCTTTTTGGAGTTCCTCTGAGGTATTTCCACTGTAGTTTTTTATTTTTTGTATTGACCACTGGTATTGAGTGTAGAGAGAGCAGGACATATCTCAGGGAGGAAGAGGGGACAACTGATTGCTGCTGAGATTGCAGACACTTGCATTATCAAGATAACCAGTTATCTGCCCTTCACAAGAAGCTATTATGTGATGTATGGTGCTTACAGTACATGATGGAAAAACTGCCCTGTGCTGGATCCGTATTGAGTGAAACATGGGAGGATGGGAGATCCTCCACAAGATTCTTAACTGAATTTAATATATCTAATGACTCTAATACCTTTAACTTGCGATATTAAATTAGTTTTGTGGCTTATAGTCCATGTCTGTTATCCATTCGCTAGTGTACTGCTAAATATTGACAAAAATAACCTTTAGGAGAGGCAATCAGTTTCCACAGGTTTTCCAAGTAAGTTCAACTCATTACTTTTTACAGTGTAAACTGAAAATGTACAGAATATATTTGACAAGTATGAACAATGATGCCTGTCTTAGCAATACATTACTGTTCAGTTACATTACATACAATGAACATTACTACTCTTATTGATCAAATTCCAGGGGGCAATGTCACTCACTAAGTGCTACTACTATAGATACCAATCTCTCTGTCTCTCTCTTTGTGTACAGGATGACAGTAACAGTTTGAATGCCTCTTGAGACTTCTTTAAACAAATCCAGGTTGATCGAGACAAGACTAGAGTCTATGCAAAGACATTTTGGCCTCTGAGGAGTGCACTACCGATCCATAAAGATTTATCAATAAACAACAGGGAGACACACCTGTCATTTTAATGTTCTCGTGCAGTCAAATCCCAAAGGATGTGCTATTTATTCCCTCTCTTTTCATGAATTGAACAGTTTATTAGGACTAAGTTGTCTTTCGCGTCTGATTGATTTAGCGTCTAATACTGTCAAAAACACACAAGGTTTACATATAAACACAGTTGGTTATGTCTGAAATGAAAGTAAACAGTTGAGAGAGAAACGCGTGAAGCTCTTAAAGGGACAGTAGCTACTAAACATGCTGCCACCTGTCATTAAAGGGATAGTTCACCATTACTTGTGTTTGTTTTCAGACATGATAACAGACGTTTTATACTTGTGCTACAACTTTTTGGCCTGTGCTACAAAACTTTCAACCTCTGTAGCACCAGTGCTATGTGAAAAAAAAGTTAACGTGCAGCCCTGTAAGGACATAATTTGGACAACTTTACAGGTGATTTTCTCAATATTTAGATTTTTTTTGCACTTACATTCCAGATTTTCAAATAGTTGTCTCGGCCAAATATTGTGCTATGTAAAAAAAATCTCAATTTAAAAAAATGTACCCTTATGACTGATTTTGTGGTCCAGGGTCACACATAAATAAATCACAGTTATTTAAAATTACAATATTATTTCACAATATTACGGCTTTTACTGTATTTTTGATAAAATAAAAACAATAAAAAAATATATTGTCCTCCAAATATCTAAAAATGAGCAGATATGACAAAATCCTTGGTAGGGTCACACATTCACTCTAATGGGTAGACATAGTGATGGGTATATAATGGGAAGGAATGATGATGGGGCACGTGACACTACATATGCCATCATTTCCAGTGACAGAAAGAAACGGTTTTCTTGGAGGGGTTTTCTAGGGGGAGTGACATCCAGTTCAGTTGCTGAGCAAGCCTTAGCAACAAAGATTCTGTCAGAGGTATTTTTAGCTAGCTGCATCCCCCGTAATATACGCAAAGTGAGTTTCTCTCTTCTTTTCTGGGCCGAAAGAATAAGAATGAAAAAGCAAGATAATTTATTCATGGAGATCCCTGGGGCGCCAGCATGGCAGTTCTATGTCTCAATGAGCAGAAAGAGACCGACTCATACACACATGAACACATAAACATTAAGCCTGAGCGGAGAGGAAGAAGAATTTATCTGGGCGCTTAGCAAACAAATTAACTTCTGCCTGGCCCACACACTACAACTGCCTGGCATGAACAAGCTCAATGGGTGGAACGTTCAGAAATCTTCTCAAATGAGACAGCTTGTTATGAAAGACGGAATCTGCAGACAGGAAATGTGCAATAATGCTGCACTTGTGCTGTTGCGTCTTGTGGTATGTGGTGACATGAAAGAAACACCTCGCCAAATGAAGCGACGCAAAATCCTCGGTGAGGGGGAAAACTGCTTTAAATGTCAGACCTAAATTTACACAGTAGCACTAAGTGGGCAATATAGCCAAAACAATTATATTTTTATTACACTATTTATTTATTTTTGATAATATATAATATGTAGAATATTTAGATTTAGCAGATTTTTCCTCCAATGTTGCTAATTACAATTAAAACGATTAACGCAACAAGTAAAATACAGTAAAATCCACTTAAAATTAATGTTGGCATGTTTTTCCATCCTTTTTTCTCGCCAAATTAGCCAAAGAATAATGATATTGAATTATCTTAATGTATATGCTCAAATGTTAGAGTACATAAATAATAACCAATAATATTTATTAACACCTATTTTCACTAAAATATAAAAAATGCCATTCAAGAATTTCAGTGACCAATGTTGACACAAATGCAACGTTTGTTTGGAATGGATTCACTGAAATGAACAGTGTGTACCGAGTCATGGAAATGAAGCAAGTTTACCAACTCTGGCCCCATTTTAATCAGAGACGCAGTCGAAACATCTGTTTTAACACTCATACTTTTTTTTTTTTTGCAGAGTTTGCAGAGACAAGGAGAGATTACAAATTTAGAAACAAACGTTCTTTAGGAAACTTAAAATGCAAAGAGAAAGAGCCACTGTGACATCCTATAGTCAGTGTTCTGTGACGAGAAGTGTTATCTCATGGTCTGTGCAACCGCTCATGCAATATACGTGACCTTCACTTCTTCAAATTTCTCTGTTTTGTATTGTGTGTGTAGACCAGAGACAATGATCAATTGTGTGAGATTATCCAAAAACACGTGTCATAGTTCAACCACAGAAGGAAAAAAGAGTAAAGAATGATACTGTGCATAAAGAAAATGAAGCCTGCATTCAATGTTAAGTGTGTCATTTCTGTGCCTCTAGTGGCACCAAACAGTACTGCAAAAATAATGACAGTTTTAAAAGCGGTTTTCCCAAACACTTCCAGTCCCTCTGTCTACCATTGGTCAATAAACCAGATTTACACATCCACTAGTTGAAAACGAATCCTCTACCATTCCACAATCAATCTACAGATCTGATATTCTTTATTAACACTGACAAGTAAAGACACAATGTATATTTTGTGGCATCCTCATTCTTAATTTTTCTCCCACTAACTTGAATCCCTTGGTGCACACAACCAAAATCTCTCAGGAATTCCTGTATTTGTGACCAGAGGACTGTGAGCTGCTAAATATATCTTTCTCCCTCCCATCCTCACATCCAAAGCAGAGAAAGTGGCCTTTTGGAACAATGGGGCAAAACAATGGAGACCAGTTTAAATGTTCACTCTGCTTCTGATGGTCTCTTTCAGAAATTTGACTGCACATGCATCTACACGACATCCAAGTGGGCTCATCATATGCCATCACCGTCACATTTTCAGTGTGAGTATATGAAGGAGCTCTGATCTTCTCTTGAAACACAGTGAGGGAAGAATCCTTATTGTCTGTGGGAGAATTCATGTTTTTTTGCTGAAGAAAGTGTGTAAGAGTGCACGTGACAGTGAGCGTGGGAGTTGTAATTGGAATAGAGGGCATCATAAGTGTGTGTGATTGTAAGTGGGTGGGTAAAGTGTGGGATCTCTCCTGTCTATTCACTGAGGCTCACAGTATCTGCTGTCATTCAGAGAGCTGACCCATATCTGAGCTACACATGCAAAACAAACCTCATCACTAAAGGTAAAAAGTAGGGATGCACCGATACCACTTTTTCCTATACTCGCCATGTTTAACGTTATATTCATTGCATACATATACTTCGTAGTAGACATCCTTAACTCCATTCTGCAGTCTGTTGTTCTGTTGTCCGTGTTTCTTTGTCTGAATATGCTGAATACGCTTATCACATGCTGTGTGGTATCAGCGTTTGGTATCGGGGCATTTTAACGAGTACGAGTACGAGTACAAGAGCTCAGTATCGGGCCCGATACCACCGATACCAGTATCGGTATCGGTGCATCCCTAGTAAAAAGCAAAACCTGATCAGTTAGCTTGAAAAAAAAAACACTTCATTGCAGGTTTCATGCACCAATAGAAATGCATGTTTTTAAAAACATCTTCATCTGCAGACACATGATTTAGTTTCAGGTCTGAGAAAGAAATCACCTTATGTGAGAAAGCTGTGAATTGCACCTTTCAGATTTTAGTAGTGACTGAGCAGAAGCTACATCAAACGCAACCCGGATATCCTGTGAATGCACAAAAAAACACTGTCTGGCAACATATTTTTCTAGAATGCTCCTTGTGATGAATCAAAAATGTCTTGCAAAATATTATTTTGTTAAATAAACAAAAATGCTAATTATATATATATACTTATTTTGTGTGTGTGTATATATATACAGTGTATACAGTACAGTATATATATATATATATATGCATGCTCTTTGTGGTGAACCACAAATGTCTGGCAGAACAATTAAGCCTGCTTTGAGCAATCTAACAGATAAAACCTACCTAACCTGTATGAACTGAACAATATATTTTCCTCTACTGAAGAATGACTTTCATTGTTAAATGCTCTAGGTCGTGCTTTAAATCCAATCGAGAGTTAAACAAACAGAGGAAAGAAAGTCATAGAAGGCCCAAGTGGAGGGTGTTAACCATGTACATAACAAAGGTGCCTTGGGGCATGACCTGAGCAAATATCAACCTACAGAGCCTACATGACACGAAAGAAAAGGGCATGGCTGTAAATGCTAGCGGAGTGTCATCTCAAAGTCATCACTGCATGTCAGGCAGGTGTCCTTAAGCGCAGCACAAGGCTACTCAGACTGATTAAGGAACACAATGCCCTTAGTGTCAGTTTCAGGCAACATGCAAGTCATCTACGTCTGCACCTGCTGAATGGCGTCAAACCAATCATCTAATTTGGTTAGACGCTGCACATTCTGCTTATCAGCGTGAGAACTGTACTAACAAAAAATACAGGAAGTGAGAGTTGCAAGTGTTAGCCGACATCAGTTCGAGGGAAGCCTGATGTTCAGAGGAAGTCTTTTATACAATATAAGTGACTACTAATGCATTGATAATGTAGTTTAATGCACTGGCTCAGCTGCAGTAAAGTCAGCCATGGGCATGGCTAGTCAGATACAGGTAAGCAAACGGGAGTCGATTTATAGAAAGAGAAAGGCTTCTCCTGCACATGGCATGCATGGTTTTTAACAGCTCACGCGTGTTTTCATATATTCTGTATTAAATGCAATATAAAATATAAAAATAATACAAATACTTACATATATACATGCATAGATACAGAGACACACATATATATATATATATATATATATATATATATATATGTTATGTATGTGTTTGTGTGCGTATCTATGCATGTATATATGTAAGTATTTGTTATTTTTTATATTTATATGTACGAATATGTGTGCATATAATAATAATAATAATAATAATAATATTTTGAGTAATCAAA
>NW_015548296.1:1445809-1446096 GCF_001515605.1 Sinocyclocheilus anshuiensis | reverse complement strand
CACACACACACACACACACACACACACACACATACAGTATATATACACACACAATATATGTATATGTAAATATTAAAATCTAAATTTTTTTGGAGTAATGCATGATTTTGTTTGTGACTACATAAGTAATCAAAATGCACATCCCTAGTCCTTGGTGTCAATAGGTGTGAGACTGCATTTCTTAGCATGCTTTCAAAGACTGAAATGCTTTTAATTGATCTTTCTTGTGTGTGTGTGTGTGTGTGTGTGTGTGTGTGTGTGTGTGTCTCTCTCTGCTGTTTGTGGCG
>NW_015548296.1:1428365-1445031 GCF_001515605.1 Sinocyclocheilus anshuiensis | reverse complement strand
CTGCTCTGTGTGTGTGTGTGTGTGTGTGTCTCTCTCTCTGTGTGTGTGTGTGTGTGTGTGTGTGTGTCTCTCTCTGCTGTTTCTGCCGCAGTGTAGGAATGATGTCTTGCGATCTGCTCCCTCCCACACGTTGTATATGTGTACTCATTCTCTCCCTCGCTCTCATTACTGGGTCAAGTGTGCAGTAGGAGATTCTCCCCTCCCTCTCTGTAACCCTGCACAAATGCAAAGCCCATCATCTGCATGCCTGAATAAACAGCGTAGATCATCAGAGTCCACGACACCAGTAGACACAAGCCCTATGCTATCAATCCATTCAAATGCCTTTGATAATGAAAATCTCAATTATCTGTTTTGTTTTTATGCACCATTACCTATAGCAGACTGATACATATGAAGTTAAACAGCCATTCAATTAAACAGCTATTATAATGATTAGAAATGAGAAAACTCGACTCATTCTGCTGTAGCTTACCATCTAGGCAGCCATTTGCTGAAACAACACTACAGCTTCAACATCTACCAGATTTGAGCCTCTCTTCAATCATACAAAGGTTTATGAGATGGCTTATATCTTTCAGTACTCATGGAGTGCAAAACCTTGAGCAAATGGCCCCATGTTTGCATGATTTTCCCTATTCAAGTATTAAAATATCACTGGCTGCCCTTGAAAAGGGAAGCTATTTATTGTTTGTTCCTGCTAATAGCTGTCATTTGGGTCTAAAATCGACAGGTTAAAAGAATTCAAGACTTGTGTAATGGATGTTTTCCTTGAATGTGTTGTCTTTAATAAGTTCCTGGAATAATTATCGAATACAGAAGCAGCAGCATTTATCAAGGCACTATTACTCAGTGCTCTTGGTTAAAAGCTTTCGGTCTACTGAGTTTAACCCGGCGAGGTAAATAGGAAGTGTATTATTGATCCATAAAGCAATTTTAATCCCATAATTTACAAGAAGAATGTGTACACTAAAGTGAGAACATAAACTACTCTCCCATTTATCCATCCCTGGGGTTCTTCTAAGAGGACTTCCAGAGATGCTAAGAAGAATTAGGAAAAGCAATCTTCACCTTCTGTGTGCTGCCTATTCAAACTGCACTTATTTTTGTTTAGTAGAGCAAAACACAATGTAAAAGTGGTCTTATAATCTAGGTTAGGTTGGTTTAAACTGGTTTGGTGATGGTCTAGAGCAGAAGAAATGTCTCAATAATTTTTTTTACCAAAAAAAGCCTTGCAGTTTAAGCAATATGTGATAGGGACATCAGTAAATCACCAGCATTCAAAACACAACTTACACTACCGTTTAAAAGTTTGGGGTCTGTAGAGGGATGCAATTCATCAGGGATGCATTAAATTGATCAAAAATTACATTAAAGACATTTCTAATGTTACAGAAGATATTTTTCATATTTCATATGTTTCCAAAAAAATATCAAGTAGCACAACTGTCTTAAAAAGTATAATAATAAGATACGTTTCTTGAGCAGCAGATCAACATGCTGGAATAATTTGTGAAGAATCATGTGACACTGAAGACTGGAGTAATAATGCTGAAAATTCAAAGTTGCAATCACAGTTATATATTTCAGAATATATAAAAGTAAAAGATACTATTTGCAATAAAAGTGGAATGCTATTGTTTTTATTCTATTTGTGATCAAATAAATACAGCCCTGGTGAGCATAAGAGACTTCATTCAAAATTTTACCAACCCCAAACTTCTGAATAATAGTGCCTGCAGTATGGTAACAGACTGACAACCACATAAAAACGCAATAATTTAAACTGTGCCCACTGAATGCCCTCAAACTGGCAGCTCACATTGTGTCCAGAGAGATACAAACAATGAATAATTCACATCCTGAGAAGCTCTTTCCAAACCTGATACTGCAGAAAGTGATGTAAGGCTGGTCAACTCAGGTACAGGAGTGAAGTCCGAGGTCTTTAAGGATATATTAAATATTATTTCCACTTCTGTGGTGTTCATTTTCTAGCTACGTTATAAGACCCAATCTACATTATGATTGACTTCTTGGTCACTAAACAACTTTACCTCAATCGAAGTCTAAGATAGAGAGAGGCCAGTAAGAGGAAGTCAGTGCAAAAGCTATGGGGTCTTGTAAAATAAAACATTCTTTGATTCAGGGAAGGACAGGCCTTTCTGGCACAGTCAGCAGCCACTTCCTTCCCCTCACAGCATTAGAGAGCTCTGAGGGTGTGAGAGTGCACTCTATGTACACACTGCCATGTTTAAACGAGTCTATAATGAAGGTCAAGCTATGCAGCTAATGCATGCATTAATGCTTTCGGTGGATAATATTAATGCTAATACATGAAACTTACAGTAAAAGAAACATATAACATAAGCACATTCAATACTTCAGTTCTATTGTAAAACACTTACTAAATTAGTGTGGAACAAAGACTTGTACATTTCTTAATCTTTCATAAGAACATCTTTAAGCTCTTATCATTGTAAGTTTAAGTGACCTAACACAACAGTGCAATCTCCACCTACTAACCCGTTTTCGACAGTCACCCTAACAGAGGCTTTAATTCAAAGCGACTTACAGGGCATTCAAGGTATACATTTTTTATCCGCCCATGCATTCCTTGGGAATCGTACCCACAACCTTGATGTGTTTGCCAAAAGTGTTTGCAGTCGCTCTAAACAGTGGTTTCCACTGAAAGTGTTTCCACAGACATACACTCAGAAAAGAGGTACAAAAGCTGTCACTGGGCCAGTATTCTTTCAATTCTTTACCCCTAATGGCTAGACATTGGTACCTTGAAGGTACTTATCAGTGTCTAAAGTGCATACCTAAATGTTACATTTTAGTACCTTTCGAAAGGGTATCTCCCCAGTGACAGCTTTTGTGTGAGAGCAGAAAAATCTACAGCCTGTCTCATCTAACTTTAACAACCTCAACAGGGTTGGACGAAATGCACAACAGACAGGGTATGTTGTCACTCAAAACATATCAGGTAATAAACCTGTTTCAAATGCAGCAGTTCAACATAAAAAAATGCACTTCCGTATGCAAACTTCCGTGCACATCTTCTCAGTTTTAGTATCAGCTGAGAATACATACACTCAATTTTCACAATCCCATCCGTCTCGTGTTCATACACTACCTTAGCTACTTGCTTAGCCTGTGGCTGCCGAAAGAAGGAGGTCTTGGCGGTGAAGAAGGTGAAGTCATCGCTCTCCTCATCCAGGCTGCAGTAGCCACTGCTCATGCTATTGCTACCGGTCATTTGCGGGGACGGATCCAGTTTGAGGGACTCCCTACGCGGGTCTTCGGGGGACCAAACGCACCATTCCAGGCTCCAGGGTTGGGAAGGGGAGGATGGGCTGGAAGCGGGGGACCACAGGTTCAGGTGAAGGGCCAGAGCTCCACGTGCCGCCGGAAACAAGCGCAGAAACTTGCAGGATGACGCTCAGAGAGCGTTGCGGCCGGTATCTGATGCTCAGTTCCTGTTTCCACAGGTCACAAACAGGCAGCTGTACAGAAGCAGCTTCTCCCGCTCTATTCAGTCGACTGCTTGAGATGAGAAAATTAGCCCAGTGTGGAGGAAAGCATGTCAAGCAATACAAATTGCTTTTATTGGCATCCACCAACTGGCACACAGTCACACAGTCTTGCTGTAAAAAGCACTGGAGGTGTGAGAATGTTGCACGGACATTGTGTTGAATATCCCTTCAGCCGGCTGCGATGGATGCAGAATTCTCCGGTCCACAGTGAGGTTGCGACTAGACGGCTGCTAGAAAGACGCTAGAAAATCAACCTGCCTCACAGTGACTGAGTGAGCAGAGAACTGACGTACTGCACCTCCCTCCCTTCCTTCTTCTCTCACACCAGCGCGCACGCTCTCTCTCTCTCTCTTTCTCGCTCGCTTGCTCGCTCTACCATCTGTGGTTAGGTCTGTTATCTGCCTACAAGCTTATGCAAACACCCTCCTTCTTCCCCCTCCCTCCTCCACTATCGCTCTTCCTGCATGCAACTGCTCTTTGCTCAACTCAAGAGACTCCCCCCTGTAGAGAAAGAAAGAGAGAAAGACGGAAAGAAATAGAAAAAGATAATAAACCGGAAGAGCGAGAGAAGGAGAGAGAGGAAGAAAGAGAGAGCTCTCTGCACGTGGTCTTTTGGAGGCTATTTTACATAGTACCTGATATGCAAAATGCCCCTGATGGCAGGCAGCGTGAATCTAGAGTATTGTTAAATGGCACTGTGACATTAATACAGGCAGGACTGCAAAAAGCATTTACATTTCTTTCAGTCTGTAAAAAGTAAGGGACAACGAATAATGAGCTGGTCATTATCACAAAATAAAGATGATTGGGGTGGTCCTTGTATCATCTTGAAGAGGTTTATTTTGTGATAACTGATAACTGACTGTCCATAAATTAATTATTTTATGATGCGGGGAAAAAAAGAGACTGTGGTGTCATACATGAACATAGATTGGATGCCAATCAATTATACCGCTCATTATATTAAAAAAATATATATTTGAAGGCATAATGTCCAATCAAAATCAATTATTCCAAATAAAAATAATTACCAAGCTGGCATTTGGAATAAATAAATGAATAATAAACATTGTAATAAATAAATGTTAAATAATGATTTGAGTTCAAATTATTTTATAATGTAATAATTAAAGAGACCGTGGAGTCATATGGGATGCCAATTAAATGGTCAATTAAACAGTGCAATACTCATTATACAAAAATAAAAAATCTGAATGCATATAGTTTAAATTATACTGTAGTTTATTTTATAATGTGAGAGACAATAGATTATAAAACTAGACTGTCTGCCAATTAAACAGTTTGCAGAATGATGAATCAACCTAATATTCCAAATAAATATTGGGTTAGTTGGTTGGTTGGATTAGGGAAGGAAGGAAGGAATGATTATTTGAAAAAAATATTTGACTGTAGAATGTTGCACATGGCCAATCAGAATCAAGTCTGTTTCTTTTCTTTCCTGCATTTCACTTTCACATTTCACCCTGGACCACAAAACCAGTCATAAGGATAAATTTTTTAAAATTGGGATTTATACATAATCTGAAATCTGAATAAATAAGCTTTTCATTGATGTATGGTTTGTTAGGATAGGACAATATTTGGCCGAGATTCAACTATTTGAAAATCTGGAATCTGAGGGTGCAAACAAATCAAAATACTGAGAAAATCGCCTTTAAAGTTGTCCAAATGAAGTTCTTAGCAATGCATATTACCAATCAAAAATTACGTTTTGATATATTTACGGTAGGAAATTTACAAAATATCTTCATGGAACATGATCTTTACTTAATATCCTAATGATTTTTGGCATAAAAGAAAAATCTATAATTTTGACCCATACAATGTTTTTTTGGCTATTGATAAAAATATACCCAAGCTACTTAAGACTGGTTTTGTGGTCCAGGGTCACATATAAAGTCTCCTATATTGTGTAGTGCAAATACTGTTGGCTCTAATGATAAATCAGTTGTAATGTTCCTCATTTTTAAGTCGGTTTAGATAAAAGCATCTTTTACATGAATACATGCAAATGTAAGTATTTCTGAGAGCCTTTAAAAGCCACAGGTAGAGCCCTAACTGATCATCATTACTGTTGCACATTCTATAAATAATTCATCACACTGTAATGTCTCATTGCTTTTTCCCTGCACAAGCCATCTACCGCTAATAGAAATACACTGAGAGAGAAATCTTTTTGTAGTGCTTTTTACAAGGAAACCTTTAATAGATATCTTCATGATGGGCAGGAGAAGAATACAATTACATCTAAAACAAAAAGAATGGACACAAATGAAAGCTGAAAACACTAACACACAATACTAGGCTCCAGACCAACAGAAATCATTAAAAGAGTGTTACAACATTAAATGTACATATGTTCCACTAGAGGTCAAAATTACAGCTACATCTGATCTCTTTGCACCCATCAAGGCTTTGGTCTTAACCTTTGACCCTGACCTTGAGGGAATTAGACACAAAGTCCAGCTGGAGCACCAGTATATGTTAAATGTGAGTACAAGACAAGAAGGATATAAAATCACTGTCATATCCATCAGTCCATCAACTAGGCACGGGTGACAATGGTCAACTAATCGAATAGTCGTTCACCAACCAACCAACCAGGTTGACTAGTTTATTCGTATAGTAGCATTAGTCATTCTGCATTGTAAAAACCATCTCAAGTTTCTTGAATTCATCTTATGTAGTATATATACCTGGAGTCAGATGAACCAAAAAGAAGCCTAATTATTCAGGGCTTCCTTAAAGGGATAGTTCACATAAAATTAATTATTCTGTCATCTGTATTGCTCTAAACTTTTAAAACTGTTTTTTTTTTTAATTTCTTTCCTTTTTTCACAAAATAAGACATTTTGAAAAATGTTTCAGTGTTGTTTTGTCCATACAATGAAAGTCAATGGGGTCCAGTATTGTTCGGACCCTAAAATTCTTAAAAATGCATCAAACTATTACCGTATTGACCCGAATATAAGACAATGTTTTTTTCTTGGAAATACATCTGAAAAAACGCGGTCGTCTTATATTCAGGGTCTAGACTTTGACATGTCAATAATACACCCACAACAATAGGTGGCGCCAAATACGCATAAAACGAGTGTGCCATGAAATACATAATGTAATACGTGTTGTAAAGATCGCGAGTAAAAACAAAAGAATAAGAAAACCTTGCAGCTGCATGAGTCGTGACTGTCACGTTAGCCTGATGGGACCAAACTCCCTTTGTGATTTTAAAACGTAAGCCAGTACCCAGATTTGAAGACTACAGTAAGATTTAACTTCTACTGTTAATAAGATTTTGGTAGGCTACTATTAGATGGATAGCCTAAATGTCCTAATTCAGATGGGCTACCTGTTTTTTTTTGTTTTTTTAATGGTATATCAAAAAGTGTATATTTTTTAAATGTGATTGTTGGTACATTTTACCAGTTTTTACCATACTTTCAAAACAAAAATTAAAATAGGAAAAATATGCAATATGAAAACAATTGAAGACAAAATGTATTTTACTGAGAAAAAAACTAGATTTGGTTTTTAAAAAGCCTTTTTCCAAAAGGTACATCTGGAAAAAGGGGGGTCGTCTTATAATCAGGGTCGTCTTATATTCGGGCCAATACGGTATGTTTTTTCACAACCCCACCATCAACTAGATGATAACTTCTAGCTAATTATCTAAATGCATGTGCCTTAAAGGGATAGTTCACCCAAAAATGAACATTTTGTCATTGATTACTCACCCTCATTTCGTTCCAAACCAGTAAGACCTTCGTTCATCTTCAGAAAACAAATTCTTGATGAATTCTGAGGGCCCTCTGACCCTCCCATAGACAGCAAAGATCCTTACACGATCAAGGCTCAGAAACATAGCACGGACATCGTTAAAATAATCCATGTGACATCAGTGGTTCAACCGTAATTTTCCGAAGCTACGAGAATACTTTTTGTGTGCAAAGAAAACAAAAATAACAACTTTATTCAACTATTCGTCTCCTCCGCGTCACCCTATAGCGACATTTTGGAGAGTATCACATACGTAAACAACATATGAAACGTACTGTATGTACGCGGATATGTTGTTTACGTTCAGATCAAAGTGTATACAACGTAAACAACATAAACACTGTATCCGCGTACATACGTTGGATTATTTTAACGATGTCCTTGCTACGTTTCTGAGCCTTGATCGTGTAAGGATCGTTGCTGTCTATGGGAGGGTCAGAGAGCTCTCGGAATTCATAAAAAATATCTTAATTTGTTTTCTGAAGATGAACGAAGGTCTTACGGGTTTGGAACGACATGAGAGTGAGTAGTTATTGACATAATTTTCATTCACTATCCCTTTAAAGCAACAAAATTTCCTTTCATTCCTTTAGTGACTAGGCCTAAATACAATGCAATTCCACATAATGTCACTATGGCATTGTGTCAGCTTAAAATTAGATCATTCATCACCTCTTTTTCATTTGCTGCTTTCCTCAGCTTGGTTTCTCCAGCAGGGAGACGATTCCTTACAAAGGGAGATAAAAGACAAGAAGAAAGAGTTTGCCACTATAAACGAGAGGAGGTTGAAAGCCATTTTGGAGTCCCCTTGCCAGCTTTATTAGATTCTCATTGAACACTGGGCCACATTTCTGCCATCATCTTTCACTAAAGCAGACGCTTTTCATGTCCTGAACTATATATCGAGTCCGTACCCATAAACTCTGATGGCTGATGTGGTGCTTGAGCAGCTATGGACATAAAAATATCATCACTACCAGCTTATGACAAATTACCTGAAGCGGTGGCCTTGGGTTGCATTATCATAATCAATGAGCTGGATCACTGGGAAAGACAGAGGGGCTTGAACATGTTCGATATCCAAACCCCACGGGAAGAAGAAAGGTCCCCTTTTGGCTACTGTCAATACACCCCAATTAATTCTCACTAGAACTCAATCGTTTCGCTCAAAAGAGTTTGCAAGGGGGACAATGCAATTGCCCAGAAAAACATAATCAATACCTTAGATGGATGGATGGAGTGTGCAAAATCAAAGTAAAATCACCCAGACTAAAAGCATCACACAGAAGGGGTCCGAAATGAAGCACGGTTCCTCCTGCTAAAAGTGCAAGTGGAAAGTGTCATTTGTCACTGTCAAATACAGGCTCTAAAGTTGTCTCACTGCTGTATGAAGTATGGAGCGAAGAGGCCCATTGTGGGTAATCAGTGTGCCTGACAATGATAATGTATCTCAAACAATCAAGCATTTTTCTCTACAGGGAAGCAGGAGGTTTTGTATTCTCCCTACATTTTCGTCCTAAACGCTCCTTCCTGTAATCGCTCTGGTATTGTGCTGGTGACACATTCTGAGAGGAGTAACTGGAGGCTTGGACGGATCCTGACACTGGACTCGGCTCTTGTTTCACAGTGGTGTTAAGTGCCGTTACGACACTCCATATGATATGTTTCTGATACCGCTACAACACCTCTCTCCCTCCCTCTCGTACTTAGTTAAATAATGCAGACGGTCTCTGATTTCCACGCTTGGTGGTGACAAAGTGTGGAGGAGAAACAGTCTTGGCTCTGTTTGGAGGGCTCTCTATGTAACAATGCTATATTTATAACCTGTCATCATGCTGTGCCGTTGTCAGTACCTACTGTATCTATCATTTTTATGTTTTCAGACCATCCGAGAGCTGAATGCAGAAACTGAAAGTTTAGAAGCAGGAGGAACACTTCCTGTGAGGCTAGCTAGCTAGATAGATAGATAGATTTAAAAAAAACAACTTTTGTTGAAAACCATGTAATTTCCCTGAAGAGTTCCTCTTCCTCTCAACTTCCTGTGGCCAATGCAAATCAAATTCTCACTTATGAATTGAAAGCTTGCCAATTCTTCAGTTATGAAATTTTCCTAGCCCTAGGAAAAATGTTAACAATCTAGACTCTATTTTAATTGGTTAATTTTGTTTTTACTCTAGGATACGTCACATTACTAAAATGAAATCAACCCGGATGCGGTTTCATGTTGACGTTAAACAGCTCATCCCCATGAACAGCCTCTCACTTCCTGTGCTCTTCACGCTATCTTATAGTACCACAGAGCCGGAAGACATTACATAGATTCTGTTTTTGGAATCCTCAGTGCTAAAATGCACTAAGAAAACCCACGCAGATCAGTGTGTAAATGTGCCTTACTACAGCTCTCTCCACAAATTATGAAATCAGCCCACACACATACGCATCCCATGACCTCTTGTGTGGTTTTCAGGAATCTAAATCAAGCTGCTAAAACCAACACAGCTCAAAATCAAACTGAAAGAGAGAAAGATATTGAAAAAGACAAGAGGAATCAAGTATACCATTTCACTTCATGACATTAGTTTTTCAGGACACTGGAAATGGCACAAACACACAAACATGCACATTGCAGTAAACTATCACTTCACAGGAAATGCTACGCTGAGATGACAGACCTGATAAAATACCTGAAAATGGCACATGCAAATAAAATAAAAAAAATTCTGTTTCTACTGAACTGCACATGATATCTCCAGCTGCTGTGGTGGTTTGAGGGGGCCGCAGTGCATGCGACACATAAAAAGTGTGTTTGCTGTGTGTGTCTGTGCATGTGTACACACCCGAGGACAGGAAAAGGAAGTGTACGAGAGATGACAACAGCCTATCTGCACTACTATACAAAAGTCAAAGCCGATGAAATACCTCCAGCAGCTGGGGAAACAGACCCTCAGCCCACGGTCTACAGCACTTTCACAGCCAATAAATGCCAAGAAAATAAAACAGTGCCTCTGAACTTGCAAATTTATTCTTGTTTGTGCCTGATGTTGCACAGAGACTCACCCAAAGAGACCTTCGGGGGCTTTCAGATCAAATCAGTTGTATTTTACACCGAAACTGAAGGGATAAACAAGACCTCAGGATGGAGCAGTTAATGTCACTGAGGGGCAGTGAGGCTAACAAAACACAGCTAACTGTGAGAGAGCGCTAACAGGGCTAATGTTTTGAGGCCACGGGGACATGAGGGCCAGCGCACTGTGCCTGCATGATATGAGGATATTAGGGTAATGTGCATGAAGAACATTTTGTATTCTCATGAAACAAAGACAAAAAGAGAGAGAGGTTTAAGGGTTGTGAAATATACTAAACAGGGGAAGTGTGAAGTGAAGTATGACAGGAGTGTGTTTAGAATATTCAAGAGAGTTTTTTTAATCACCCCACTGATTAATAATATATTCTCCTCTCATAGCTATTACAGGGAATAATAGTTTATATACAGACATAAATTACACTCAATTTTTCTCCTTAATTCAGGAAGGAGAAAAACAAATTTACACAATTTTAAATATTAAACCTTTAATGTTTCTTTAAAAAGTAACATTTAAATTTTTCTTCCAGTATCAACTATTCCGTTCTTTGTGCACATACATACATTACAGTTTAAAAGGGTCAGCATCCTGAAAATAATGTATCATGGTTTCCTCATGAATATTAAACAGCATTAGTTTCAACACTGATAATAATCAGAAAACTTTCTTAATCACCAAATCAGCATATTAAATGATTTTTGAAGAATCGTGTGACATTGAAGACTGGATTAATCGCTGCTGAAAATTCAGCTTTACCATCACAAGAATAAATTACATTTTAAAATATATTAAAATAGAAAACTGTTGTTTTAAATTGTAATAACATTTCACAATGTTCCTTTTTACTGTATGTTTCACCAAATTAATGCAGCCTTGGTAAATATTAGAGACAAATAAACAGGCAGAAAATGGCAATATAACAACGAAAGTGCTTGCCAAGCCCAAGAGTTACCTTAGCAAATGCCCTTGAGATTCACACACACACACACACACACACACACACACACACACACACGACTCCCTCATATCTCTGTGATTCATCTACATAAGGTCAGTGGTCCTCCCCCCGGTTTCCTGGTGCTGGTGTGACTCTGAAGGAGCTCTGTTTAAATAAATGCTTCTGGCTGCAGAGGTCTGTAAAATCCCTGAAGCCAATGAGGGGATGTCTAGCTTCTGTTTTGGCTGTAATTACATTGTGAGGCTGTCTTTATGAGCTATCTGCATTTCCTGTTCATGTCCAAAGCCTGTCTGTTTGCAGAATGGCACATGTCTCTGGGGTGTCAAAATGGCAGTAAAAACAACTATAATACAATTTATGCCAGTGTCACAGGCATATGGACCAACGAAGGCTTTTATATGTACAAATTAATTAAGTTACTTGTATGTCTCATCTGTTTTGTTGCAAAAGATACTCATTCGGACTTTGTAATGGAGGCATTCACATGCAAATCACACTGAACCTTTGTGCATAATATATCTGCCCCGTGTGGTGAAGTTTGGAATGCCAGACAACTATAAATGGTTATTTTGAACAATGCAACTTTATCTCTTATTCTATGAAGCTGCATCAAATCAGTGACACAATCTGTAGTTCACATGACCAAAGCCCTGCCCTATGTGAGGAGACGACTAATGAGAATTTCATTTCCGTTGAGAAATAACCATAATGCCCTCTGCTGACAGCTCACCATTCAACAGCTTTCAATCTCACTGACAGCACAGGCCAGCTGGGTTTGCTCTTTTCCTGATTTAGAGGAGATAGGAACAGACAGGAGGGGCCTCATAAATAAGATGGATACACTACAAGGGACGGAAAAGCTTTTTCCAGTAATGACTACTCTGACAATATAAATGCTCTGAGAGAAATAGGCTACTTGATGTCTGATTGGCCTCTAGGTCATACCGTTTTGACCTTTTGGTCAGCCATCATATGCTTTGACGAGGATGGGCTCATCTAAAAACTTGGGCAAAAGAAAGTGTATGCCTTTGTGTGCGTGTTGCTGAGGACAGTGTGCCCCTGCTGCTCTTCCTCAGTCCCAACTGTGCTGTCACTTCCTGTGTACCTGGGACTAAACTCGCTGCCACTGTAAAACGCAGCCAAGCATCAGAGAGGCAGTTAAGCATGTGCTAATGTGTCCCAGCCAAGCAACCCAGGGAGGATCAGATTCACTGCATAATTTTATGCTCTCTTTCTAAATTTGGAAAGCTCTCTGTATGCTTCACTTACAAAAAAAAGGTAGCAAAAAGTATGCCGCATCACAAAAGTTTCAATATATTACTACAAGATATAGTCCAATGTTATGTTTTTTTTAAATATACTATTGTACTACAAAATTTGTTTAAATAAATAAAGTACTTAAAATAGCATGGTAAAGGAATATGGCAATAACTTAATACCATGGTATATGTCAAAGTACCGCAATTTTACTGTTTTATGATACCATCAATATGGAAGCCTGTTTTGCTTTATAGCAAACAATAAATAAAGTAATTGTGAGATCAATTTTAAAAATAAGAATTTAAAGGGAGAGTTCACCCAAACAAATGAAAATTCTGTCAATAATTACTCACCCTCATGTCTTTCCAAACCTGTAAGACCTTCGTTCATCTTCGGAACACAAATTAAGATATTTCTGGTGAAATCGGAGAGCTCTCTAACCCTCCCATAGACAGCAACGGAACTACCACGTTCAAGGCCCAGAAAGGTAGCAGTTTAATTTGTGCACAAAAATATTCTTGTAGCTTCATAAAATAAAGGTTGAACCACTGATGTCACATGGATTATTTTAACAATGTCCTTACTACCTTTTTGGGCCTTGAACGTGGTAGTTGTGTTGCTGTCTATGCAGGGTTAGAAAGCTCTCGGATTTCATAAAAAATATCTTAATTTGTGTTCCGAAGATGAACGATGGTCTTGCGGGTTTGGAAGCAGTAAAGTCAATTTATTTAGCTTTTCTAACTATGCCTGATAGCATACAGTACTATCCGTGACCCAAATAAAACAGGCCTGTGACCCATTTTTGGTCCACCAGATGGGATGAACAGTCTCTATCAGTTATGTCTCCTTGTGTTTCTCTATAGTGAGGAGCTCCCTCTTATAGTGTGAATACAGCAATAATAGCTAAGTGAGAGAACTTACCGTCTCCTGAGGGTCTTTGGTGCCGGACCTCTGTGGAGTGGGTGTAGACACATCCTCCGTCGGCTGATCTAGTTGGTTGCAATCCAGCTGAACAAGCCCCTGACACTCCAAATGACATGTGTAGCTGCAGTCTAGAGGCCAGAGACAAACAGGACACACACAGTCACTAACAGCCATGAAGCACACAGACAAACAGCACAGTTTAGAGAGCCAATGAGGGCTGCCAACACTCTTTCACCTCCTCTAAAAGAAAAAGGCTTGAAAGGGCTGGAGGAGGACTGGATCATGTGTTTTATTTACTGTAAATGTCTGTGTCAGCATGAGGGCAGAAGCCTTGGAGAAAATCGACTGGAGCTGGTGATGATAAACTGACAATCTGCATGTTGCGGACATCTGTCTCAGACACATGCGCTCCACAAACTAGAGACAGCAAAGACGCTTCAGAATGAACAGTGACAGTGTCTCATTTACTTTAGACAGAATGTCTGGTGTGTCCTCCACATAAACATTAATTATAAGAAGGAATTCCATCATGTGCTCGGTTAAACAGTGCCCTATTCATTCACTCTCAACTGACTTGACCCCAAGACAGATGTTTATAAAAATCAGAAGACCTTATTTATTTTATTCAGTGCCAACTATAGCAGCTGTAACCTTTATTATATTGACATCAATTGCGCTTTTTGACATAGTTGCTGTGTGTGGTGCCATCTAGTGGATGTCGCCTATAAAATACTGCTCCGTTTGCACAGGAGGAAGAGTGACTTAATAACTAGATGAGTGAATCTTTTCTCTTACACTTTATTATTTCTTAAGAGATGCATTTTAATAATAAAAAATCAAATAAATAAATGCCTATATATAATATTTACATAAAACATAAGAATTTAATAATGTAATAATAATAATAATTTAAAATAATAAAACATTTATTAAAATAATAAAATAATACAAATACTTTGTTACTTGGAAAAAAAATATATATAAATAGAAATAAATATACTAAAATTAAAATAAAAAAGCAACTGCTAAATGCATATAATATAAAAACATAATATTATATAATATCATATCATATAATACATATTTATATATTATTAATATATTTATATAATAATAAAATATCAAATATTCTCAATTGGGTAACAATCAGGCTTTACAAGACCAATCGCTAGATGGCGCCACTGTACCAACATCTCCAAAGGTTAACGGAGGCCAATGAAATAAGGTTATTAAAGGGCTGTAACAGACAGCTGCTGTTTAATTTTTGCCAAGAAACGTTTCATTGACACTGGGGTTCATTTTGTCCTCCCATAATTGCCCATCTAGTGAACTTTTTCCACATATTTGCTTTGGAAAGTAGCATATTTTATAAAAAGCTGATGCAAGCTGCCCTCATCATCCTAAAGCATCATAAGTGATAATAAGAGATAATAAAATGACCTCAGACCAGCACAGGGAGTAAATTCAATAGCTCAAAAGCACTCTGAGCATCTATATCCATTGCTCAGAGCCACACGGTAACCAAGGAAACGACACTCTGCACCACTGGATATTCTCCAGCACAGGCTGACCGTGATTTTACACAACATGGTGTCCTTCAGTGAGGCTGCAGTGTCATATATATTCTATAAATAATCTGTGGCCAACAACACAAAGTGCTTTAGTGATAATGGCATAGAAATGGCTTGTTGTTTTTGCAGTCACATGATAACAAAATGACTGAGGTATCTGTCTCTACACACAGCGAGAGTGACAGATGTCAACAGTGAATGCTGATTGATTATCAGCGGATTGATTATCAGTGCCAAACACATTACTACTGTCATTGTGGAAAAGCAGGGAGGTGCAGATCACGCTGAAAGAAGATTGCGAATGCTAAGAGCTTCTAGTACACAACACAGATAAGTCACATGGAAAATGGACGTCACTTTCGATGGTCTGTCACCACAACACCGGCAAAATATAAATCTTCAGGGGAGTGCTGAGCGCGACTATGAGAAAGAGTGTCCAAACCAAACAGAATGACTCAGGGTCAGGAAATGCATTCTGGGAGGAGGTGAGGCTTCCGTCCGGTTCTGACTCTCACCTTCAACCTCAGCCTGATATCAGCAGTGCGCTTTAATGCAACACCCTGATAACTTTACGTAGCAATGACTATTAAATGAAAAACCTGACACGTGCAGCGGCAGTCAGGTGCCATGGGTCATCCTGCAAAATGGGTGCCTTCATTTACATGTGTAAAAAAATTACTTCACCAAGAAACTGACTTTTACAATGTAGACAAAAATCTGATTTTTAATTTTTTTTACAGACTGATTAAAATATAAAAGCTAGAATCTTTTTTTTTTTTTTAGATTTGATTTAACAATGTATTACTAAAATATTTAATAAATTATTTTTATAAAGTATTATTAAAAAGAAGTTGTGTGTCAAACCTGTTAGCACCACTTTTCTGCTTTTAATAAACTTTTATATACCTTTGAAAAAATGTCATAATGACATCGTCATCTTTTCAAGAAGACAACCCTTCAAGGACAAGTTCTTTTTTTATCTCTTGTGAGACAATGTTGTCAACCTTCTTACCATTTGACCAGTAAGCAACTGATAATAAAAAAGAAACCGTTTTAAATTCTCTTTTTAAAGAATCTTGTAGTTTCATGAGGCTTTTAATGTCAAAATAAACAGCCAGGACAACTTTCAACCCCATTACCATCATTCCTGTTATCCTTCTAAGTACTGACATTTATTAATTTAGCTTGAATTTGCAGTTTATGCATAATTAAAGGGGTATTTCTAGTCATGTCCTCTTTTGGAAGGCCAAACAAAGTAGTTTGCTTTCACAAGGAAACACACAGCGTCTTCACAACATGGCGGCGACAGCAACAATACTACAGTGAGAATCAAAGTTACTCCTCCTTTCTTTGCGTGAACATTTGGGCGGTGTTCTTCCCAAGATTTGTTCTTTCGGCAAATCTTCCCACATCGTGACGTAGACATGTGGGGGCGTGTTTAAACGAGGCGTTTTAAGAGAGCGTGGACCAGTCTTAACTTTTATAAAGAATATCTCTTTGGGTTTGAGACTTTAGTCTTTGCAACTTTAGGGATCT
>NW_015548296.1:1401266-1427293 GCF_001515605.1 Sinocyclocheilus anshuiensis | reverse complement strand
TCTATTCACGAACAGCTTGTAACACTCCAAAGAGAAAGGAAAACTTGAAAATCGCATCATATGACCCCTTTAAAAGTATTAGATAGAAGTGTTTAAAATAATACCCAATTTTAATTCACACTATGCATGCATCTGTTACATAGAATGACCCTCATAAAAATATGGGTCAAAGACTTTTGTTGAAGTTTAATCAGCAAGTACTGACAAACTAGAAATCAAAAAAAAAATTGAAAAATTTCAATAGTATCAGTTTATAGATTATTCCAGCCAAATCTAAATGTCCCAAACAAGATTGGAGGTTTACAACAGCCAAATCTTCTTTGAAACTCTTTAGATGAGGTAATTAGTGCCACAGGATGCTCCCAGAGCCCATTTCTTTATCCTTCAAACTGTGTGCTCACATATGCTCCCCTCCATCATCACATGTCCTTACTGCAGTGCGGTCTGAACCCCCTAAACCTGATTAATCTGAGGAGAGTGCCGCCAACCTTCTGGGGTTACAGACAGAAGAACTGTAAAGAGATTTAACACGGAGGATTATACAGTATGCATGATTCACCCATAATGGACCAGACGGAATATGACTGGCAGACTGGAATGTAAAATCACTCCCAAACAAGACGTCCGCAAAAATCAATTAAACTCAATAAAACATCCACATTTTCAGATTTAGTTGATTCTATTTCTCATTTAAGTATTATTTAAACCACCATTTATAAGTCTGGAAACACTTACACCATTTTAAAAGTTTTTCTTAGTAACGGCTGCTGAAAACGACATACACAAATCACAGATAACATGTAATTATTATAACTATTTATTAAATTAAATAATGTACAGTATTTGTTTTTATTGTGTGTTGATCAATTAAATGCTACATTGATAAACAGTAGAATGAATTTCTTTCATGTTTTAGTGTTTCTACTCTTTTTGAATGCAGTTTCATCATTTTTTTGCTGTTGTTATGACTTAAAGTACATCAAAGTGACAATAATGAAACAATTTAAATTAAAACATACTTAATGGGCGGGGGGGAATCAAAATATGAACAATGCAATAATGAATTTTAAGAAAAAAAAATCACTAAAAAAAACTAATTACATAAAAATTGAAGATGCGTAAATGGAAAGTGCACTGTTACTACAAAAATGGTAAACTAAAACATAGAGACTACTTGAATCCATGTAACCAGTTTACAACAAGCATAAACATGCCTACAGTTTGCCTTCTAAAATCTGAAATCCTGATGTCCAGGGGAAAAAACTAAATTCCATGCACAATATATTTGTCAAACACACATGTGGAGAAAAATCTAATAAACACTCCATATATTTTCCCAGAGGCACATGAAACCGTGACCCTAGAGTATTTGTTTAGCCGCAGAGCCTTATGAACAGAGTGGTCACACTTGTGTTCTCAAGTAACGCTGGGGTCAATGCTAGAGAAACCCCATGGATAGAGCATTGCAGCATAGTTTACATAACCTGGAAATGCTGCAGTGCTGCTATAAAACAGGAGTGCTGGTGACAGAGGAGGTCAAACTCTTGTCCTTGTCACATTAAACACAATGTTTATTCGGCCATGTGTGGAATTTCCTCAGTACGAGAGGTCAAACACGCATCTCTGGGCCTGTCCCTTTAAAACATTGCTTCCCACTAGAACATAGTCACTTCCTCTTGGAGTTAACCACATCTGCTGATCAGTAGAAACATTTCGGTTGTTTAGCTGGAAAAGCGTGCCAAACTCCCCTCCGATAGCTGGAATGTAAGGGGGAGTTTATAGGGGGGACCGAGAACACTGACGCCTTTTTGTCCCTCATGCGCCTTCTCGCCTCCTACTTCCTTCTGACACTTCTGATCTCCCCTTCTCTTCCATACATCAGCATTTTTCCACCTCAGGAGTCACAGTTCCTTCTCAGAGCCGCGGCTTTATATGCACCCCAGCTGTACGCACCCTCCTACAACCTCTTTCACTCTCTGTTTCTCAGATTCTGCATTGGTCAGCAGCATTTTCTGCCATTTTTTTTCTCACCTTGCTGTACATCTTTTCCCATGATTCAAGCATGCCCTTCATAACGAAAGTGAAGTTTGGCTCATTTGGATTTTTGGAGAGGGAATCAGTGTGGTGGCATACAAAAAACGGCATCACTGCACTGCTCTATTCACACACAACATAGCATCATATTCCAACAACCTGGTCCCAGTGGAACCTATCTGACTGAACCCTGTAATTTAAGCCTAAATTAATGTTTCTAAATTTGAAACAGACACAAAAACTCCAATGAACAGACACAAACACAGCAGCAGTTTGACTAAAACACACTGGTTCATTCAAACAGCAACAAATAAAGCTAAAGTAAAGAACCTCTCTGTAGACTCCCATACAATGACCTCTCTTTATTAGAGTCCTGATGAGTGTGTAGTGTTTTAAAACGTGTAGTTTTATTATATCGAGCAAGCATAGACATACTTTATCGTTCATAGACAACCCCTGGGATAATAGTTCTGGGTAATTGGTGGGTATTTATTTAGTCTGTAATTAAACTGAACAGATCTCTTCTGTCTTCAGAAGGACCACACAACAAAATCTGACCTTTCTTTCCAGGTGGAATTTTGTCGAAATCTCAGATTAAGTTGTGTGCAATTCTGCAATAAATTACTAATTAAAATGCACTGATATTAAAATTAGGGCCAACACGGATAAGAGGATAATTATTTTTACGTTTTGGCTGTATACAAATATATGGAGATACCAATATTAAAATACAATACTACAGTATACTGTAAAAAGAAAAAGATAATACTATTTCAGTCTTTCTACAGTTTCATGTTTAATTCAGTTATGTGACGTTATTTGCAGTTTCTTTGTAATTATTAGTGAATTTCTTGAAAATTGTGTGAAAATTGTTAATCCTATATCATTTTTTTCTGTGTATATTGTCCAAATAAATGAGAAAATTAAATCAGTTGTTATAAATGCTACAACTGTATTTATGCATCACAAAATTTTAAAGTATGAAAAATGTATATTTATTTTAAGATTTGCTGTTAAGTGTTCTTAAACTATAAGTTTTAAAAAATAGGGGACATGGGCATGCACAATCTTTACTGATGTATCTGCATCTGTTACGGTGTCTGCATTCCTATTTGTTAATCTATTGATTATTCTGATGTGAGTGAAAGAAGTCAAATCACTTTTTAGACACTCGTTAGACTGGGTTTATCCACCTGGCAGTGACTAAAGTTCCCTTCTCACTCCCTTTCACATCACTACATCCATCCATTCTCTCACAGACACAGTTGTTCATCCCATTTACACCCATACTCATATTCATACTGAGGCTGAAATACATGTAAACATATGAATGCTTCATTCACGTGACATTCAGAGACTACAAACTTCGAGTCTTCCTCTCTTTATTCTTACAGCATTCCTCTCTTTCTTTTTCTCTGTTTCTCTTTCATTCCTCATTTTATTCCCTTCCTCCACAGCTTCCTTGTTTCTTTATTTTCCAAGTAGACACCCCCACATTTAGTTTAGTCACCGGAAAAACACAAGCAACACTAAACAGAAAAAAAAAGTGACTGAATACTGTGAAACATGTTACTTTTTTCCCCCAACTCCCCACTTGTATATATTGTTGTCCAAAAATTCTAAATGTGAAACTTTGGAATTCCAATTCCTGGAAAACCTGGAAAATGTAATTTAAAAAAAGTACAAACAATCAAACAAATTATGACATAAAGTATGATGGAAATAGAATTTGTCAAGAAAAATAAATATATGTGTATGTTAAATATATGTATTTTATTATTGTATTATTTCATATATTGTATTTTTTTTTCTTTAAATGAAGAGTTCAGATGCAAAAGCCTCTAAGTGCCATCTGAAATTTTCATCTCAAATGAGCATTTTTTATCAGACTCCTATATTTATGTTAATTTATTTCACTTAAATGGCATAGAAAAGGACCTATACATTGCCATTAAAGTAAAATTACTGAACCTAAACATAGGAGCCTGATAAAAATGCTAATTTTAGAAGAAAATTTCAGATGGCACTTAGAGGCTTTTGCATCTGAACTCTTCAAATATCTAACACAGATCAAAATGTTCTTTTAGTTCCTTGTTCTTATTAGAATAATGCAAGAAAAAAGAAAATGTTGTTGTTATCCAGGGAGGAATTAACCCACAGTAAAACAATGTCTGGCACTCTTTGTTTATACCCTATTAAAACATAATGAATAGAAATAGCCCCGATCCCATTAATGCTTAGCTTAAGGAAAGTAAGGTCTACCGAGGTGTAAAGTATCGACACAGTGAAAATCAGGATGTTTTGTCTTGTGAAGCATGGGGAAACCTTTTAGATGCTAAAGATGCTCAAAGAGCACTAAAATCCAATCTAATGGATTTAATAAGCTGCACTGGTCAGGTCTTTGCGGTCCTGAGCACATGCCACAGACACAGCCTCACATGTACAGCTAGCTTATTCACAGAGAATGTCAACTTGAGCCTGATTGCAATACACTGTCAGTGGGAAATTTTCAATTGAAATGGAAAGCAATTGTGAAGGGTGGATCGCTAGTGACAAATAACAAAGAAGTGTGTGTCTAGTGTTTACTTTGAACACAGATGCTGACAAAGTCTGAATACAGACAGGTTTGTTTGGGGTCTTATCAGCATTTCACAGCCAAGCTTTCACAATCCAGCTCACATGCAAAGATTCAGTGTCAATTTGAGCTGACAGAATACTTCTATACTTCAGTCACATCTATAGTTCTGCTAAGCGTATACATAATGGTTCACTAGATTAAGGTCTTTTGGCCATGTTCACACTGCAGCTCATTCTGGCCAAGAACAATTTACTTAAAAAGAAAAAAAGCAACACTCAACAAGTAAAGGGACCAACCACAGGTTATTTATTATTTATGTGGTGTTCAGCAGGTTTATGTGAAATAGGTTATGCTGCAATTTTAGACTGACAGGAAAAAAACGTAGGTAAAAACTATGAAATACAAAGCATTTGAGTGAAGTAATTGTGTGTGTGTGTGTGTGTGTGTGTGTGTGTGTGTGTGTGCGTGTGTATAGAAAGAGAGATAATAAAATAAGCGTTTGTGTACGAAGAATATCCATATTTAAAACTTCTAGCTTCTAGAGATTATGGTTTATAAAGTTTTAAATATGGATATTATTCTTACACAAATGCATTGATTCACTTCAGAAGGCCTTTATTAACCCCTGGAGCCATGTGGAGCACTTTCTTTGATGGATGGATGCACTTTATTTTTCTTCAAAATCTCTACCACTACTCACTGCCATTATTAAGTTTGGAGCAGCCAGGACATTTTTTAATATAACTCCGATTGTATTCGTCTGAAAGAAAAAAGTCATATACACCTAGGATGGCTTGAGGGTAAGTACATTTGGGTGAACTGTCCCTTTAAATCCTGCTTGAGAAGTTGGTTATTTACTTCATGACATGTCAAATTCACACCGCCCGCTGCTGATTTCTGTCTCACTCAGCGTGTGTCATCCACAGCAGTGCGTCAGTGTGTGCGGGAGCTGATGGCTAACGTCATCATGAAACAAAAAGAGTGAGAAAAGTGCTGCCGCCATCTCATGCACTCGTCAACTCATAAGCATTTCCGAACCAGAAACTAAAAAGGCTCATATTCGCCAAACAGCTTTAACGCTAATTGGATTGGCCATGACTTAGAAAGTAAAGTCTACTGGGAGTTAAGAGCCAGATGTGATGCCATTATCAGAGCACTCAGTCTGTAGTTCTGCGCTGACACTTTAAATGTTACTACAGGCTATGTCCATGTCAATAAAAGAGCACTGTTATGAAAAATTAAGCACATAGGCCATCACTTTCACACGTGATCCATCAATCTCCAGTTCTCCACTAAACACTTTCTTTGAAACTTAGAAAAAGAAGAAGTGTCATCAGTGTATCTTTCTTTTTATTCAAGTATGATACTAAGCGAATAGAAGGGAAGTTAACTTGCACTAAAGCAGATCACTTTTTATTCATTAGGCTGGTGTACTGTATCCCAGTCTCCGTCTACTCAAAGAGGCATTCCGGTCCAGATCAATGGGAAATTCAATTTCAACTCCCTTGGCTTCTGATCAAAACGTAATTTTGCCAAAAACAGCACTGAGATCAAATTCATCTACTGATGCCTGGGTGTCTAACTTGAAATAGAGACGAGAATCTGTATGAAATGATACATTGGGTCAATTTGATTCCACAAACACAACGTAACACAGACAAACTTACTAATATTAATAAGTGCTTTTTAGGGGAAGCCAATACTCCAAGTATTAAACTTCAGTACTTATATCAATGTGCTACAGACATGAATGATACCTCAAACTGGGTGGTTTGTTATTCTGTTACTTTGTAAGCAACACCCAATAAATCACCAAGAACACCCTAAATATCACCCCAAACCCCATAAAAACCTCTAGAGATCAACAAGAGATCACTCAGAAATCTCAGGCATCTACATAGCAACATGTTTTCAACCATTCAAAACAGTGAAGCAGCAAATGAGCAAATTTTGTCATTTTGTTTAGAAAATGTACATTTACTTTGCATTTTGTTTCTGAAAAGGATCGGGTAAATCTGCTGTTGAAACAGTGGCTATAGCACAATGAAGAATTATCCTGACTCCATGCATATGCATGATTACATTGCACTCTGTCTACCTGGTTTACTGGCACATTCTAGAACCACAGAAGCTTTTAGCGGCCGAGTTACAGATCAATGTCTATTCAGCACATGAATGGACAACAATAGATACAACATGAGAGAGAAAAGGAAACCCAGAGGGAAAGAAAGAGACCAAGAGAGCAGGAAAGCAGAACGAGAACATGATGTGGCAACAAGAACAGAACAAGGCTATTTAAGGAAGGTGAAAGCCACTGCGGAGCTCTGTGACTGAAGCCTAATTAGACAGGTCTAGTCACAGAGGATAAAAGTACATTAAGGTTGAGTCTCACATTCACTTACTAACCCAAACCCCATTCTATCTCAGTCCATGTCCACATATTTCTCATCTCTTGGACTCAAGTTACCTGATAACATGAGGGTCCCACTACTGCTGGAGCGCCGCAGCATGCGGAGGCCCTCGGACCAGGAGCGGGACTTGGGCAGGCGGCGGAAGAAGCGTCCCAGGCGCTTTGAGACCTGTCCGAAGCAGGCGCTGGCCACCGCCTCCTCCGTCCTCATCTCCGGCAGCATGACCGCCGCTATCTGCGGCCTGTTGCGGCCATGACCCCAGTGCCACCACTGCGTCCCGCTCCAGGTGCTGGTCCGTGAGCGGCCTCCGTCCCGGTTGGGGCTGGGCGCCTGTGGCTCCGTTGCGTCGTGGTGTGGGCTCCCTGCGCCAGTCGCTCCTGTGTGTCCACCATCGCAGGGCTGCGCTCGGTTTTGTGTTGTGCACTGAACGCCCCCCTCCTCCCTGCCTTTCTGCCACCCTGCACCCCTACCCTCTGACACAATCGCCCCCTCCGCTGACTGGTGGTACTCGCTCTCCTGTTCTTGTCTCTCTGTGTCCGTGCTCCTGTTTTTCTCACGCAGTGCAGAACTTGTACCAGCTCAGACTGCACCCACTCATCCTGCTCTCTGCAGCATGTTTTTCACTGAATCCTTAAAGGCACAGCCGCAGTGCTCTCCTGCCTCCTACTCTCTTTTTCCTCTCCCTCCATCTCGATCGATCCGTCAATCTCTCTCTCTCTTCCTCCCTCTATGCCTCTCTCCTGTCACTCTGTGCCATCGTGCCACTTCCTGTGTGAGAATACAGTCCCACGCTTGGAGAAACCTGTTGTTCTGAAGGACGTCTCAAGTTCAGAGCATGTTAGCCCTCCACTCTACACCTTCCTCATTCCCTCTCGTGTACATCTATAAATAAAGAGAATTGAGAGCAGCGTCTGGCTCCATTTCTCTCAACAACAACTATTACAGCATCAATGAAGGTTAACCTACAACTGGATAACCTCAATAAATCACCTTGCCCTCATGTGCACATATTTCAATTCAGACATTCAGATGTTAGATTTTCCAGAAATGAATGCATATTAGTGATCTAATACCTCATATTCCAAATGAGAGATTCAGAGGTTTGGTTATGCCAAATTAAATTCATATGAATTACCTAAATAATGCACCTTATATTTTAATTGAGAGATTCCGAACTTTGATGATGCATAAATAAAAGCATATTAATCATCACCAAGCTCATTAATGCACCGCATATTCAAATTCATTATCCAAAAATCAATGCATTTTAATGGCCAAATAGCTCACAAATGCACCTCATATTTCAATTTCAATATATAGAGGTTTGGTTATCATAAAATAAAGCATATTATTGATTTAGGCTAATATCAAAAAGCTCATTAATGCACCTCATATTCAAATGCAGAGGTTTCGAGTTTGGATTTTCCCAAAATACATTCTGAATTATCTAATAGCTCAATAATGCACCTTGTATTTCAATTTAGAGGTTTGGTTATCATAAAATATAGTATATTATTGATCTAATATCAACAAGTCTATTAATGCATCTCATATTCCAATTTAGAGATTCAGTGGTTGGATTATCCAAAAATAAATGTATTTTAATGATATAATAGCTCATAAATGCACCTCATATTCCAATCTATAGATTCAGAGGTTTGGTTATTCCAACATAAATTCATATGAATTAGCTAATAAATGCATATATAAATGTATATTGTATACACTGTATAATGAATCGATCCAATACCTGAATAATGCATCTCATATTCCAATTTATAGATTCAGAGGTTAGGTTATCATAAAATATAGCGTATTATTGATCTAATATATCAACAAGTTTATTAACGCACCTCATATTCCAATTTAGAGATTCAGAGGTTTGATTATTGTAAAGGTTTAATGAGCAAATGCTTGAATAATATACCTCAATACATCTCATCTGCATCATGAAACAACTTATTTACATTTATAAAGCAAAATTTGCCCCATTTAACCAAATAATACCCGTGTTTAGCCAAAACCTAGAACAAATAGCAAGCAATACATATTTTGCTTTTGACTTCTGCTGACTATAATAGATGGGGTGGCACATTTCCTGCTGTCCTCACCCCAGGTCTTCCAAAAGAGAGAGAGAGAGTCTGAGAGAGAAAGAGGTAGAGAGAAGTAGCCTAATTATAGCCTGAGATAACTCCCAACGGTTCTGTCATACTTTTGCGTACTCACTCCTCCTGTTCAGCAATAACTGCCCCGTACACCCCATCACAGACCTCATTAACACATCTTTACTTCACACACACATGAAACACAGCCCACTCTACACCTCCAACTCAAACTGACTGCCTGATACTAATATCCAACCAATGAAGCCTTCATGCACTAGCTGCCTATCCAACCTCCGAATACTGTGAAGTCACAGTACTCAAGCAGGAAGTGATGATTTAACAGGCCCAGTCCATCTGTCGCTTGAGGTGAATGTTGTATTGAGAAAGTAGACAAAGCTTCTGCTGTTTAACCGTGTGTTTCAACAAGTAACCACTAAAACATCTACAACATGAATAACACGTTTTCAATGGGTTTTTGTGGTGCACCCAGTCAAACTTGTGCCAGGGGTTTGATTTAGTTTGCAAAATTGAGAATTGGGGAAACTTGATTTACAAGTTTTCATATCTTGTTTAACTGAAAAAAAAGAAAAAGAGAAATGAATGTAATGGGATGTAAAAGCTATACATGTTTCCATTTCAGTTATATTCAATTATAACGCAGACATCTCATATTTCTCTCATAATAAGTTGAAGTATAAATGCTAATATTTAAGAACTTTTTTTAATGTTTATGGGTGGATGCAGAGCTTCCAAAGGTCAGAGAGTAAACAACACATTACATCTACCCAGCAGCATCCTTTTACCTCGTCGAGGCCAAAAAGAAAACATTCCTCTTTCTAGTATTACTGCGTGTCTGAAACTTTTAATTAAAAATCAATCCGATGTCTGACTGGCATCCATAAACTATAATCCATCTGCAATATGGCTAAAAGCAGTTTTACTCCAGCATGGATTAAACTCAAAGGCAGACAGGCAGCATCCCTCCATTGCAGACAGATATGTGCTGAATTGGTTGTGGGAGGTTGCCAAAAACCCAGCCAGATTAGACAAATAAAGCCAGACTGAAGGAGAGGGAGAGAGCAGGTAAGACTGAAGCTTTGAGACAGGCCCATGCAGTGAGGGACGCTTTTTAAGACACTCAGTAACTCTGAGTCACACTAGCAGGGAGGTGGAGGCTACCTGAGGAGAACTCACTCATTCTCCTTGACTAAACCTTGAGACCTTGTTTAAACCTACTGTGACTCAGCCTAACACATATCCGTCATGTAATATTATTCAGAAACAGAACTTTATAATGGTTTTACTAAACACAATGGAGCATGCCTTTCACAATCCGTTTAGCAATGCGTTTGTGCAATTGAAGACTAATGTGAGGTTTCAGGTTTTCACAGTGTATGTTGGCTGAGCAAGAAAGAGCTGACTTAGAGGGACATTTTATTGTTCAAAGGATATTCTTTTATCGCTCAGGAGATTTCATAGAGATTCCAGATGTGTTTCTCATAAAAATTCCTTGAATTTTAAATGGGAGTATTGGATATACTTGGGAGGGAAAAAATGCACAAAAATGTGGTAACATCTAAATTAAGTGATTCTATCCAAAAAAAAAGATATGCAGATTGGTCCAAAATTATTTAACAACATGCATTTAACTTTAAAAAAAAATAAAATAAAAAGTTACACCAACAAAACAAAATGTAAATGTAAGATCTGTTCGAAATAGCTCCCTTTTAAAGCAACAGTTGTTACTACTTTTTATAGTGTATATATATAAATAATTATAAACAATAATGTGTACTGAATACCACAGATCAAATAATCTAGGAAAAATCTGATGAGAAATGTTTGAAGTCATATTTAAATGTAATTTCTTATTGTACATTTTTGTATTTTGGTTTCTTGGTGAATGAGTGAAGTGCAAGACTCTGAAACTATTCAGAGATAGTTTATCCAATAATGACTTTCTTTCTTCTGAAGAACACTATATATTCCTTTTTTTCATCAAGAAAATTATCTGAGAATCAGGTGACTTTAGCAAAAGTCTCCATTTGTTCTCTTATGAATTGTATTGTTATCTAAGAGAAACAATTTATTTTTTTTAAAGAGACCTCATTTGTGATTTTTCTTTCCTTTGGGAGAGAGTAAGAGCTCAAAGGAACTGTTTATAGGCGAACTTAACCACTGATGTTCTCTGACTGCCTCTTTCATTCAGTGTGTATAATTATGGGCTGTGTGCACTAAAATGGTGATCTGTAGTAGTCAAGACGCTCCATCTTTAGCCCGCCTGCACCACCGCAACCTCTTAAATACACCATTTCCCAGCATGCTCCAAGACACTTCCAAACAAAAACAGCAACAATTACAAACTACAATGTTGTGCTTTACCCATGAGTGACTTCTGGTCATGTGCAATAACTCTGCTAGGGGCATCTCAACATACTAGAGAAAAGAAACCAATGCTTATGGTGGAGGCATATCAGGACATGCTCTTGGAATGCTACACAAAACCCCCATGAACTGAAAATGGCAAAATTTTGAATTTGGAAAACCCCAGTGTATCCCATTCTGATTCTTACTGACAAACCACAACAAATCTACCAGGAAAAATTACACCCAACCCTGGCATTTACAATAAAGGTTGAGGAGAAAAAGGAACAAGTGTTTAAAACTGTGGTTTCAATGAAAATAGTGGAACTCTATGAAATGTGATAAGGAGCTTCTGCAAACACACTTTCAAGGCTCAGTATGGGAGAGATACAACATTCTGCTCGACTGGCTATACTGTTCCATTAAGTACAATTCTGTTATCAGTTACACACCCTCACGTTGTTCCAAACCTGTGTGACTTTCTTATGCAAAAGAAGGTATTTTGAAGAATGTTTCAACTATTTTAATCGATACAATGGACCCACTGGCTTTTATTGTATGGTCAAAAAATACTAGAAAGAAAGGCATTTTTTATTATTTTTAGGTGACCTATGCCTTTAAAGGGACTATTTATAAAGAAAAATAATAAAGAAAGGACTAAGGGAGGGTTAAAGAGACGCCCAAATTTGACTTTTCACTGCACTGGAAGGGCAGAACAGTCATTGGGGTTAATGTATAATCCTAGAATCATCCCCAACTTCTAAATGACACACTCCATAAACCCCTGCAATTTCGCTGTCTGTCCCTTATGAAGCCGTTCACTGCAGTACCTTTTCCAAAAGAGAACTGCTGACACACTGCTAACTCAGCAACACTTTATACATGCACACACATGCACGAGCAAACAGATGCACCATGTGCACACACACAAATCTAAACACACAGGCTGAACCTTATGTTCTCATGGTGCATTGTAAACTCGTTCATTTCAGATCACGGTATAGGACATTCTAGTACTGTATGAATTGATAGTATATTGATTTTGGTTCTCTTTTACAAACCTGTCCAAGGAAGTTTTATTTATAACAGAGGGTTTTGTTATAGCAGCCCTTTAAAAGCAAGTGAATTAGCTGAAATGTATAATGGGACAGTGGAGTGCAGCAACAAAGGTACAACAGCAATACCAGAGCAGAGGCAAAGCATGCAAAGAGAGGAAGCAAGTACCTCTAAACCATTAAGAAAAATCCAAAATGATTCAAACAGGGTAACTGGATCCCACTTCAGATTCTTACTTTATTTATTTAAAAGGCAAGTGTACCTCACTCACATGCTTCAAATGTTTCTCATTCCGATCTCCAGACAAACAGAGACCTCTGTGGGTGACAGTACTTCATTTAGGAAGCCCCAGGGATCTGGAGGGGGTCATCCATACCATACCCCCCTTCATACAACTAATCAAATATGACAAATAACAAAACAGAAAAACAAACAATGACCTCTGCAGGGAACTTTCCCCTCATCCTCCGTAAACCCTCCACATGTATCAGCATGCTTCATCTTGATTAAACATACACTGCTGGAAGTTCCTTTAACACTGGTGCCGTTCAAACAACCCCTTCGGCAGAAATTCTAGCAAAACGAACACTTGTGTACTTTATAAATACATATATGGACATTCCTCAACGTATCTCTTTTCTATCAACTCCTTTTTCTTTCTTTTCTAGTCATCTCATGGTTTTGAATGCTGAACAGTTTTTAAAGAGATTTTTGCATTAGAGATTTTTCTCTCTTCCTCACAATTTCAACACTTATCAAGCCTTTAAGTTTAGAGTCTTTTACGTATGCCAAAAACATACAACAAATGAACATATCGATTTATCTATCTACCTTTAAGTCCATCCATCCAACCATTTATTCATCTGTATCTGTCCATCAATCCATTCAACTATATTTCAATCTATCCACCTATCTATTCATCTGTTCATTATTTATCCATCCGTATAATGGGACAGTGGAGTGCAGCAACAAAGGTACAACAGCAATACCAGAGCAGAGGCAAAGCATGCAAAGAGAGGAAGCAAGTACCTCTAAACCATTAAGAAAAATCCAAAATGATTCAAACAGGGTAACTGGATCCCACTTCAGATTCTTACTTTATTTATTTAAAAGGCAAGTGTACCTCACTCACATGCTTCAAATGTTTCTCATTCCGATCTCCAGACAAACAGAGACCTCTGTGGGTGACAGTACTTCATTTAGGAAGCCCCAGGGATCTGGAGGGGGTCATCCATACCATACCCCCCTTCATACAACTAATCAAATATGACAAATAACAAAACAGAAAAACAAACAATGACCTCTGCAGGGAACTTTCCCCTCATCCTCCGTAAACCCTCCACATGTATCAGCATGCTTCATCTTGATTAAACATACACTGCTGGAAGTTCCTTTAACACTGGTGCCGTTCAAACAACCCCTTCGGCAGAAATTCTAGCAAAACGAACACTTGTGTACTTTATAAATACATATATGGACATTCCTCAATGTATCTCTTTTCTATCAACTCCTTTTTCTTTCTTTTCTAGTCATCTCATGGTTTTGAATGCTGAACAGTTTTTTTAAAGAGTTTTTTGCATGCAGGGAACTTTCCCCTCATCCTCCGTAAACCCTCCACATGTATCAGCATGCTTCATCTTGATTAAACATACACTGCTGGAAGTTCCTTTAACACTGGTGCCGTTCAAACAACCCCTTCGGCAGAAATTCTAGCAAAACGAACACTTGTGTACTTTATAAATACATATATGGACATTCCTCAACGTATCTCTTTTCTATCAACTCCTTTTTCTTTCTTTTCTAGTCATCTCATGGTTTTGAATGCTGAACAGTTTTTAAAGAGATTTTTGCATTAGAGATTTTTCTCTCTTCCTCACAATTTCAACACTTATCAAGCCTTTAAGTTTAGAGTCTTTTACGTATGCCAAAAACATACAACAAATGAACATATCGATTTATCTATCTACCTTTAAGTCCATCCATCCAACCATTTATTCATCTGTATCTGTCCATCAATCCATTCAACTATATTTCAATCTATCCACCTATCTATTCATCTGTTCATTATTTATCCATCCGTCCAACTATTTGTTTATCCTCGGACCACTCATCCATGCATCCCCCTACATTCATCTATTAATTCATCCATCCATCCCTCCGTCCATCTAACTCTCAATCCATTTGTCCATCCATCAATTCATCCATCTATCTATCATTCCTCTAACCCTTCTAATATGCACCCATTTAATCCTGCATCCATTTGTCCATCCATTATTAAATCCAAAATCTATCTTTATTTTTCTACCCTGCCAATCATTTGTTAATGCATCCATCCATCTATCTATTCCTCCATCTATCTATCTATCCATCTATCTATGTCTATCTGTTGCACTCCCTTCCTCCAACTATTCACCTATTCATAAATCCATCCATCCAACCCCATCTATCTATCTATCTATCTATCTATCTATCTATCTATCTATCTATCAGTATTTGCACATTTATTTGCACCCTTCATCTGTTTCCATCAGTCCAATTCATCCATCCATTCTGCATTCATCCAACCTTCTTTCTATCCATGCTTCCCTCAGACTTCCCTAATCTTCCGCCTGTTCATCTATCCGTTATTACATGCACCTTTTCGTTCAACCTACATTCATTCATTCATCCATCCCTCAGTTTATCTAAGGTCAGGTGCGGAGAGGAGAGATAGCGGTCACTTACTTTGACACTTTAGCGCAGCGCTGCTGATCTGGCGGTTGCAGGCGTCGCACCAATCTTGGCTCAGCCGTCTGGAGATGAAGATGTGGCCCTCTCCCTTCTCTGCCTTCACCCTGGGGTCTCTCTGGTTGAAGATGGACCATGCCTCCCTCCTGAGAGGCTCGCTTCGCATCTTCACTACTCCCGACCTTGCCTGTGTCAGCTTGTCGATCGCCAGTCCTTCCAGTTCGTCTGTCGGGCAGCTGAAGTTTGACCGCGCCGAGGCATTGCGAACATCTTGTGGGGATGAAGACGCATGGATCTTTGCCGTGTCCTTCACCGAGCTTCTCCGGCTCCCGGCACTGTGTCTGCGAAATATCACGTCATTATTGTTCGCGTTTTCTCGGTCCATGTCCACAACAGGTCCGTCCATATTACTACGTGGCGAGCCGCCACGGCTGTGTGATGCTGAAGGCGGATCGTGATTGAATAACGCGAGCGATGCTGAGACTGCGGCTCTCCTGCTGTCCATATCACTCGCTCTGTATCGCGTGATGATCTTGTCCAGAGACCATTTACGCGTGAATTTCTTCCTGTCGCTCGACTTCAGTTTGTGGAATAGTTGCTGATCCGAGTCGAGGTGGTGTTGAGCAGGGTGCTGTCCTAAAGTGACGGACGCCATTTCGGCTAAGAGTTGTAGGTGGGCAGAATATAAACTAAATTGAAGCGCCAGCGGCGAGAGTGTGACGCGCACACGGAATCAGCTGCGCGCTTTAAATGTCACTGGCTGCGCTAACCTGCCCCTCACAAAGCAATGATTGTCGCTCACTTCTGTTATTCCACTAAACACTAGAAGAAAGAGAATTTTAAAACGCCAAGGCTGCCCTCACAAACTCATGATTTTGTCGATCACTTCTGTTATTCCAACTAAATATGAGAAATTGAGAATTTTAAAGGTGCCATGAATAAACGTTGTTGCCACCGTTTATGAGAATCTCATATACAACTCTTATTTAAAAATTTTTTTTTACATTTATTTTGTTTAGATGAATAGTCACACCCGGATCGCGATCGCGGGGCCCCCTCCTGGAGATTTGCTTAGGGCCCCCATAACGTAAACATGCCCCTGCACATTTCAAATATGTCATTTGCATTATCGTGCATTTTTATAACTATTTTTGCTTCATTATCTATATTATATATTAACATCTGAAATATACATACATACATTAAAATATATATATATTTAAATAAAAAATGATTTTCACCAATTGTGTTCATATATTTATTAGCGCCATATATACTCTGTCAAGTATCACTTTACATTTAAAGGGTACCTCTTACCTCACAATACAGAAGTGAAGATGTAAAAAAACAAAAAAAAACATTTAACACACAAGTTTACAAACTGGCAAAAGGAAAGTTGATAAAATTCAATTTTAAGTCAAACATATGCAAGCTTTGACAAACAAAGCGTGGTCTCTGTAAGGTCACCATAGTTGCCCCAGGAAGAGGAATTCCCCTTAACTCACACTCTGTAATGTGCCACCAGAACCCACCAAACACATCATTCACTTTCCATATTGTAATGATATGTAACACAGCAAGGTATAAGTCTATTGCCTTGTCAGTATTTGCAGGATGATAATATTTGGAGTCATTTGTACAGTTCACACATTTTTCAAAGGCCCTGGTAAACATTGTCAAATAAACAAAGCCTCCTCTAGAGCTCCATGCTGTGTGATACTCTGTTGTGATCAATAGACTAATTAAATTAGTGCAATTGCACAGTTATATCTCAAAAACGGAATCAATTACAAAGCAGACTGAACTCTTCTCTCTATCCCATGACTGTGTAATAATTACACCATTATTGTCAGCTGAATGCACTGTGCCATCAATATTTAAGTCTCATGAAAACTGCTGTAGTAGTTACAACAGATCTATATTTCTATTTTCTTGGCTGTTAAAGTCAATACTACTAGATTGCATGAAGATAAAATGCAGTAACTACATGAACACTGAATCTGAGAAATATGACTTTTGTGATTCAAATCAAATCAAAGTGCAGTTGTAAACACTCCTGTTTTCCTTTAATCTGTCACAGGACAGTTCAGGGACTCGAGACCAGTCATAACTCAATTTGGTAATAGCCATTAATCTGTTCTTTATGGTTTGAGAGGTTCAACCAAAGACATTTTTTTAGATGTTTTCTTTTGCTTTCCCTTTAGCTCACAGATTCAGGCTCGGTAAATATAAATATTGCTGTGCATTCTTTGAGGTCTTCATGGTCCGTTGGCTTGAGGTACTTTTTTCTCCAATGGCAGTGTAGCGGTAACTACCGCAAGGCTTAAAAAGAAGATGCCTTGTTAAATTTGAAAGGATTTTCTACACAAAAACATTAGTTGTACACAAAAACATTCACAGCTAAACACTATACAGTACCTTTCTATCATGTTGTTGTTATTCTGTAGCTCCCGTGCCACAGCCTCCATCTCATCCTTTAATCTGTTCATTCTGGAAACAGTTTTTTTGTTTATTTATTATTTGGAACTGATAAATGCTGTGTTATCTTCAATGCAATGACATACTTGAGAATCATGTGCTCATCATCTTTTTTCTGTCCATCCACCCCCTCAGCTCCTACAGGCTGCTGGAGAGCTCTAAGCACAGCTCTGTCCAGAACCTGCAAAGATGGAGAAGAACGTGGTCAGGACTCAGGATGCTCCATACTGTATCCAAGCTTTTTGTGGATCAGGAACTGTATAAATGTCTGACTTCAGAATAGTTTGTTAGGTTTAGGCAGAAAGATATGTGAATTATGAGCAGGAATTAAGGAGAGGATCATACCTGATATACCTGATGATTAGACTCTCCTTACTTATTTATGAATTAATTCTGAACTGAGATATTTACACAGAGAGTTTGCACACAAAAAAAAACTCATAAATTCATAATGAAATGTAGCAGTAGTTAAAGTCAAAACTAAGGTCAAAATAAACAATAACCACTGTGAAAAATACAAATCTGCCCTTAGACATTATTTCCAGATGAGCTTGAGCCCAGAGTTGGTAAAAAAACTAATTTATTGTGCAATTTTAACAGAGGCTGCGTGAGGAAAACATAGAAATGTTCACTTGTGTGAAGTCTGTGAAACACAAAATTTCTCTAACCTCCTCAGGGATAACTAGTTATGCCTGAAAAGGGCTGAACAGCCATGATTAGGCAGTCCTTATTGATTTGAATAATTATCATTTAAAATTGGAAGTGATGCAAGTTCCACTTGAAATTAATTTTACTTAAAATTCATAATGACTGTGCACAAGGCAGCATAATGAGAAATTTAGCTGTAGTCATGCTATACAACTAAAGTCAACACAAAAAAGGAGAGCTACTGTAAAAATGTAAATTCTGCCCTCACAGACATTCTTTTCTTTGGGATTGAGCCCAAAGTAAGACAAAACATTTTTGCCAACTAATTTGTTGTGAAATTTTTACACTGCCTTATTCAACTTTGGACAGGATTAAATCACAAAGTGAGTCTCTGAAACACTAAATTTACCTAACCTCCCCAGGGACAACTTGTCACGCATGAATAGGGCTAAAGACAGACGGTGTGTGTCTTTTGTGGAAAAAAGAGGGCTGACCTTGTTCTGCTGGGCCTCACACACATGCAGATCCCCCATCCTCTGGCGGAGGACAACTCCAAAATGCTCTAGACTTGCCTGCATCTCATAAAGAACCCTGCAGAAACAACACTCACATGGTCATCTGCATATGTTGTTCTTTGACTGCTTTTTTGCTGCTTGGACAAAACACCTTTGACAGTAATAAAATGTGTATCAAATATGTTTGACATTAGGGCCCATACATAATGTGATTAAATGGTGTATTCTCAGTCCATGTGACCTCTGTCATACCTGTTCCAGCTGCCAGCAGCCATCAGAACATCCTGGTATTTCTGCAAACAGTCATCCTTGAATAAACTCTTGACCTTCTTTATGTATAAAGAAAGATTGAGCCTGAGCAGAAAACAGTCGTTTCTCAGTTTAATCACTGTGAGAACGGGCACTCATTCAAGATGCTCCTGGTGTTTAATACTTACTTCTCAAACTTGTGAATCTGTTCGTCATTGTAGCTGAGCTCTGGGACAGAAAGAGAATAAATTAATAGCAGTCAGAGCAGTCATTTGAAAACATCAACCCAACACCGTAGTTCTTTTTTTCTGTGCGACTGCTCAAGATAAGCACTATTTTAGCTGACTGGCTTCTCTGCAGCGTCACATCTAACATTCTCAATGCAGCCAGGCATATTCTTCTGTCTCCATGCGTGCCTGTCTGGAATGGTCCGTACTGTCAGATAAGGCAGCACAACAGTGCCTCCCTTCCCTGCAGCGCAGTACTGAGAACTAATCTGACTAATCTCAGCACTGGCTCCACTCATCAAACCCCCAATGTAGATTCATCTGTAATTTGTTGTGTTATATTAATATGAGAGAAAAAACATGCATCCAATTACTTCCTGTCATTCTGTCTTTGCAATACTGCTGATGTACTGCAACAATCTTCCCCAATAAAACCTCCATCTTCTGGATGCTGCATTAAGAGGAAGAAAAATCAATTTAATTATTAACACAGGATTAAAATGTAATAGATGCATTTTATTTATATGCAAATGTATAGATTTTAATCAACCATTTGAAGCATACATTTTTTATTTTTTTTTTGGAAATAATTTAGAATTAACGAATGCTTGCATTTTTGTTTATGTTATACATGTGATAATATGTGATGTTTATTATTGAATTCAATTTACAGAACGAGTTAAATCAACATTTGGACAAATACTGTGCTGAAATGTTTTACTATGTTATGGCACTGCAAGATAAATGTTATCTATAGTTTTTAAGTTTATTTTCAAGGTTTTTCAATAAAAATAAAATAAGAGAATTAAGGAAAATCCCTTGGCACCAGGATAATGATTTAATACAATGATGAATACGTTTGAAAATAGTAAACTGTATCATTTTCCCCCAAATGATCCTAACAGGTTGTGTTACCTCTTATCCTGGGCCAGTGTCTCGGAGTGTTTAGACAGCATCACATGCAAATGCTGTAGTTGATTCTGGAACTCTCTGACTCCACTGCCATACATCCGCTGCAAATCCTCTTCAATCTACACACAATGATAAACCTCAAGGATGCAAACTATTGTGTGTTCTAGTTCATTTATTCCAGGGCTGTCCAAACTCGGTCCTGGAGGGCCGGTGTCCTGCAGAGTTTAGCTCCAACTTGCCTTAACACACCTGATTGGAAGTTTCTATGCCTAGAAAAAGCTTGATTAGCTGGTTCAGGTGTGTTTAATTAGGGTTGGAGCTAAACTCTGCAGGACACCGGCCCTCCAGGACCGAGTTTGGACAGCCCTGATTTATTCAATATACATTTCACAAAGCACAACTCTTACCAGTGGGAGTTTTTTCTTATTGTCTACAAAGTCTGGAAACTCATGCGCAAACCTCTGAGCACTGGTTGGGAATAATCAAGAGACATCCATCACTAAATACCTTACTACATATAATGCTTATTAATCTAGAGTAAGCATTAGATTCATGATACCATGTAGTAAACTAAAACACAAATTCAGTCAGTATCTCACTGGTGGGTTCTTACAATAGATGGAGATGCTCCTCAGTGCTGATAGAAGAAAGCAGCTTCATATTCACCATGGCAATCCTGTGTGCCACATTACTGCATTCAAAACCGGTGTTTTCTCTGAAAAGTCAAGAATATTGTTATTGGACACACTAAAATGTCAAGATCAGGTTCGGTTTTCTTGTGACAATATAATCACTCTAAGTGATTATATAAGAGCTCACATGTAGCTATAGAACCCCTGCTGAATCAGTTCCCTGTACTTCTGGAGTGAGCAGGCTATCCGCAGGTACTGATGGATGACCCCGACAATGGTCTTTAGGAGGAACGAAAACAACAGGACACAGTGTGAGGCTCAGGGATAATGGTGTTATAATGTTCACCAAAAATAAGCACCAGAGATAAAAACAAAGAGGCTTGCTTACCTTGGAGAAGGTGTAATCTGCCATGACGTCAAACTTTGTGGGCATCGCAGGGGCCTCAGCTACAGAAAAAATGAAAAAAGAAGGGATGTCGGAAGAATAAACAGAGACAAAGTTACCTCTGTAAATGTTACCAATTTATTTGTGAAAATACATAAACTAAATTACACTGAAAAACATAAACTTGAGACTTCAGGGTTTATAAAAATGGCTCATAAACTTGGCATTGTGACATCAGGCACACACACAAAAAAAACATTTATTATGACCGTACGTTCTTTGTATGGATGGCCTACTAGTTTCTCTGGTCGTCGGCTGATGAGAATGATAGGGCGGTCTGGAGTGGTTAGGGGAAGGTTCACTACTTTCATGCTTGGCTCCAAGATGAGAGGATGACCCAGAAAAAGGTACTGTTGAGCTGCCAGTTCAATTCCAGTTTGGGCCTGAACATCCTCAAACAAGATTGAGACCCTTGAGGATAACAACAACAAAATATTTTGGAATCACTGTGAAAAGTAATTCAGCTTTATTCATACTTATATATAATTGTAGGTAATCATTTTTTTATTGATTTTAAATGACCATGTGGGGACCTACACCCAAATGGGCAACTGTATTAAAAAAAAGAACCAGAATTTCCATATACAGCAACCTAAAAATGTACTGGGCCACATTTGAATGAAGTTGCATGGAGTACTTCAGCTTTAGTTGCTGTAGAGAAGAGATTAGAAATCTCTTCTCGAGGAGCCCACATACGTGTTATGAAAGTGGATGTAGATGTTGTGCGCTGTGGCTTGCTGGAGAGAGAAGATGTGGACCGTGATGCAGTGCAGAATGTCAGTGGTGGCAACAAAGAACTGGACGAAGCCCCAACACTTCTCCTGATTGGCCTCTAGTATGCTGGCCAACACTGGGACCAGCTGGGTCTTTAAACCCCTGCGAAAAAACAGAGCCGTTGGTCATGTGCTACCAAGAGGCTTCAGCGTTCAAAGAACTATCAAGGATTTCTTTCAAGGATGTTATTCATGATGAATAAAAGCATGAAACTTAAATGAGTCACAATAGATGCCTATTTTTAATTTGACATGAATGAAAACAATCCAATGAGCTGTTATATTGTGGATCTTGGTGTTCATCATTAAAAATTTCCAGTAGACAAAAAACTAAGGCCAACATGAAAATTAGACATGACTTAGGACCTTAAAGACCCATTCACACTAGGAACGATAACTATAACAATAGTAGTGTCCATACACTGACAGATAACATTGTTTATTATATGCATGAGCTGCAGTTATGCAGTTTTTATTGTTCATTGGCTGAAAAATTATTATGATTTTTTGATTATTAATCAATGATTATTAAAGGGGTCATATGATGCTTTTTTAAAGATCATTATTTTGTGTATTTGGTGTAACAGAATATGTTGACATGCTTTAATGTTCAAAAAACACATTATTTTTCAAATACTGTACATTATTGTAGGTCCTCTATGCCCCGCCTCTCTCAAACGCTTCGTTTTCTACAAAGTCCCTCCTTCCAACAAGCACAGTCTGCTCTGATTGGCCAGCTGACCCAGTGCATTGTGATTGGCCGAACACCACAAGCACTCGTCGGAAATGTAACGCCCCTTACCATAATCGCGAGCTTCATCTTTCAAAATAAATGTAAAGACAGTAAATAATGTCATTAGTTTTACCATCAGTTCAAGCCCGAAAGGGGAACAGACACAGTAATGATGCAGTCAGGGCCGTTTTAACCATAGGGCTAGGCGGGGCTGAAGTCCCGGGGCCCGAGCAAGGAGGGGGCCCGTGATTGGCTGTGAAGTAGATTGACTTGACCGATCGCCAAAGCCACCACGCCCCTGGACGAACAGAATAGTTCATTGTAATATTAATACTGCTACATAAATAATTATAATTAATTGTAATTATTTATATACATTTCCCTTTTGAGCTAATTTGCTACATCAGATAATATGTTTATTCACAGACAGATTAAAGTAACCACATCAAACACCTGTGCACATTTCTGATGAGCAACTGCACGTGCTGTATTTTCTGTGAATCATTGAATACAGAAAGTGGCACCTTTTGTTTTGTTGAGTTTTTTTTTCAACATTAACCAATGAAAGAAATTAAACAGCATTTCCTCCTTACCAGATATTCCTCTGTGCCATATATGGACACAAACTTCTCATCGTCCTCCAACTCACGAGCAGCACCGAAGTCCGTCAGCTTGTACACCGAGCGTCCATCCTCACCCACTTGCCTCATGATATTGCCAGGTTTGATGTCCCTGTGCACCACCCCATTCTCTCGCAGGTGGTTCATTCCTTGGACTGTATATGAGCAAATAGGAGAGAGACAAAACCTGAGTAGAGCTCCATTTAGCCACAGTAATGCCTCCCAACAGGTGCATGAGTAATGGAGTGGAAACTGATTTAACTACTTAATTTCCTCTGTTGGTTCTTACCCACACAATGTAATACGATGAGGAACTCTGACTCAGGAAGTCCAAACGCATTCTCGGGCTCCTCTAGCAGGTTCAGCAGGCTGCCACCTGAACAGAACTCCATCACCAGAACCTTCTGCTTCGGGTTCATATGCATCTGACATGCACAAGAATAGAAATGAAGGCAGTGTACTGAAAATTCACCTCTCAGATCTGTGATCTATTTTTGGTGGGGAGTCAAACAAGTTTAACAGAATGTATGGAAATGGGGTATATGTTGAATGTCACCTGCTTGTCTGAGAAATTGTTAACAGCCATATGAACTGATTACAAACTACTTTTTGTTTTTATTGTTGGCGTTTTATTCTATTTTAATATCCAAGGGTTAGTGAAAAGACTAAAATAAAATAAAAAATTATTATTATTATTACTATTAGTAGTAGTAGTAGTATATTGTTATTGTTTGGAGGTCAGTAAAACTATTATGCTCACCAAGGCTGCATTTATTTAATCTAAATACAGTAATATTGTGAAATATTATTACAGTTTAAAAATTATCTATTGTAAAATATGTTAAAATGTAATTTATTTATGTGATGTTAAAGCTGAATCTTCAGCAGCCATTACCTCAGTCTTCAGTGTCACATGATCTTTCAGAAATTATTCTAATATACAGATTTGTAGCTCAATAAACATTTCTTATTACCAATGTTTTGTTGAGACCATTTTTTCAGGATTCCTTGATGAATCAAAGGTGTGTTTATTTACAAAAAGCATTTGTTTAAAATAGAAATATTTAGTAAAATTCTAAATATCTTTAAAGACTCTCCAGTTCCTTGCTCAAAAAAATTCTTTCAAAATAAAAGCCCAGACATTTCAATACAAATGGTTGCAAAAGTATTATCACCCTTATTTTATGCTATTTCTAACTGTAAAACCATACAATGAGCTGTGTACTAAAGTTGAATAATTATCAAATTGGGTAACACTTTAGTATAGAGACCAGTTCCCGCTATTAACCAGTTGATTATTAGCATGCCTATTATTAACATATTAGCTGTTTATTAGTACTTCTAAAGCACATATTCTGCATGACCATATTTTACATCCCTAATCCTAACCAATACCTAAAGTTAACAACTACCTTACTATTAATAAGCAGCAAATTAGGAGTTTACTGAGGCAAAAGTTGTAGTTAATGGTTTGTTAATGGTGAGAATTGGACCTTTAAATAAAGTGTGACCAAAAGTTGGCTAAAAATATCCCTGACATAATGCATCATGAGAAACTCAAACATCAAAGTACCATCTGAAAAATCAACAGTACTGTGGCTGGAAAATCTTGAACAGCGTCACAAACCACATCAGATACGTACCTTCTCCACAGCAAAGAGTTTAACAATGTTGACGTGATTGAGTTTCTGCAGCACCTCAAACTCCCTCATCTGAACTTCATACGGCCTGTTGTAGCTCACCAAGTTAAAGACCTTCACGGCAACCAGCTCACCTGTTTTCTACACCAATATAAAGTGTCATTTAGCAAAGTATGACCTGTCTATGACCTGTTTAAGTAATGAAAATTGGGAAAACTGTAATAATGATAAAGTACTTTGTTTCGTGCTTTGTAGACGCTTGCTGTGGCCCCTTGACCAAGAACATCATCCAGCGACCAAAGGTGGTTTGCTGTACTTATGGTCATTGTGTTGACACAAGCGGATGACATGATCAGATCTGAGTATGACAGAAAAACAATCAAAGCTTCTCTAGTAAATATTTAATGCTAAGTTTCGTTCATGATTACCTGTCCTTTTTCTCAGAATAATTATACATACACAAACACACACACACACACACACTATATATTCATGCCTACTGTATGCTAGACTGAACGTTTTGTCTATCTCTAATGTCATATTATCCTGAGTTCATGTAATATGTTAATCATGTTGCCAATGAACTCCTGGTTATTACCTTCAAACAGTATGTTAAGTTGAATGAAATTAAGATTTAAGTGCTTTATTTTTAGTTCTAAACATAAGGTAAACAGAATCAAGGTACGTATTTTTCACATCCAACCATTGTTGAATTAAAGGGGTCATATGATGCGATTTCAAGTTTTCCTTTCTCTTTGGAGTGTTACAAGCTGATTGTGCATAGATAAGATCCCTGAAGTTGCAAAGACTAAAGTCTCAAAACCAAAGAGATATTCTTTATCAAAGTTAAGACTCTGCCACACCCCCCTAAAACAGCTGG
>NW_015548296.1:1394168-1401165 GCF_001515605.1 Sinocyclocheilus anshuiensis | reverse complement strand
AGGCGGGGCATAGAGGACCTACAATAATGTACAGTATTTGAAAAATAATGTGTTTTTTGAACATTAAAGCATGTCAACGTATTCTGTTACACCAAATACACAAAATAATGTTCTTTAAAAAAGCATCATATGACCCCTTTAAGCAAAAGTGACTCACCGGTTTGTTTCTGAACACAATACGCCTCAAAAGTCACTCACGTCACAACAGAGGCGTCAAATAAAATCCATTTCCTTTCTATATGACCTGCAAACACGGAATATATTTAAACATCATCATATTTCTCCAAAGATAAATGTAAAAAGATAATGTTTATGGAAAGACGTTGTGTGAACTGCCGACAGTCTAGTGACTGAAGATTTCCCCTTCATATCATCATAAACGTCATCACTCTGACTGACTAACTTACACACGAAACCACAAAAACAAACCAACCATTTGTGTGTTTGATGTCTGCGCATTTTCCACGTTTATCCGAATTTGTCAATCCCTGTGTGTTTTTTCCGTGGACTAATTACACCTGCAGTCGTCCTGTATAAGTTATGAGAGCAGCTCGACGGAAACCAGTGTCAGCAGCAACTTTCATTTCTGTCAGGAACTTCCTTGTTCGGTGCATCGCGTTTGTGTTAAGGGTACTGGTGTATTTTTCTCTTGACATATGTTTTAATCTGAAAGTTAGCTAGAAAACATAACACGACTTAAAATATTATGTTGTGGGTCATTTTACGTAATTTATATGCAAACCACTAACCATTTTAGTCCACCATATTAAAAGTGACAATAAACCAAAAATGGATGTCGCCCTCTCGTGGACGGAATTTAAAATAGCAAAATAAAGCAGAAGGGCAAGCATAGGCTAAAAAAAGGCATTTTTTTTGCCTGACGCCTGTTCAAAAGCGTAACGTAAGACACAAGGAAATAACTTTTACCTAGATTTGCATATTTTAGTCAATTCTTTACGAAGCTTTCCCGGATTTCTTTAGAAAAAACGATGAAAAGATGCCCATATTTTCTGCTAAGGATAAATTGTTTATTTATTTATTTGGATCCCCATTAGCTATGCCCTAAAGCATTACTAGTCTTCTTGGGGTCCACACCACACTTAACATTCATACATTATTACATACATTAAAAAATTAAGAAAAAAATAAGAAAATAAAAAGTTAAATACATTCTCCACATTCCAAAGCATCTCTATAAACATTTCTTCCACCCTTTTTAATATCTATAACACCTACTATATAAAACACGTATTGCTCATTCAATTAATTCCTATACCTCAAACTCCTATAAACCCCTCACATCCAGCACACTCCCTCTTTGAACTGTTGCCATCTGGTCGACGCTACAGAGCTCTGAGCACCAGAACGGCCAGACACAGGAACAGTTTCTTCCCTCGGGCAATCCATCTCATGAACACTTGACAATAACTGTGGAACACACACTATTTATTCACTCATACACTTATTTATCTAACACACATACTCAGTCTACACCTCAAATTTGCACAGAATATACCTGTACATACAAAACTGTCTATTGTAATATACCTGCACATGCAATTGTCAATTTATATATTTTTATTCCTTATTTACTTGTTCTATTTTTTATTTATTTTTTTTTTTTATTATCTGTGTTTTTTGTCCTGTCACTGTCATTCTGTTACACTGTGGAAGCTTCTGTCACGAAAACAAATTCCTCGTATGTGTAAACATACCTGGCAATAAAGCTCATTCTGATTCTGATTCTGATTCTGATTCTGATAAGTACAGAATTCCAAGGTGTGCTTTTACCTGCCTTTTAAAATCAATTTCTCGTGCTATCCTAATTAATGACAATGGTAAAAGATTCCATGATTTCATTGCCCTAAATGTTACTGTACATTTAAGAAAATTAGTTTTAGCATTAGGGGGTATAAATCTACCCTCTGTTGCTCGTCTAGTGGCATATTCATTATTTTTTTATTGAATGTTTTATTTGTTAGGGACAGATACAATAAACATAGATGAAAATGAAACAACAGTCATCCCATGCATGTACCATAGTGCTTTGCAACACCTGTCCCTAGGAGGGCTTTTATAAATTACAATTACAAAAAACTAGTACACAAATTTATAATACAAGTACACTAAACATGACTACAGATTTGTTGATGTATCAACCAAAATTTCGTGGCTTTCTTAAAATGATTATAATTTACAGTCGATTTTAAATAGTCAGGCAATGAATTCCAAAATTTTACACCTTTCACTGAGAGAACAGTCTGAGCAAATGATGTTTTACAATGTATAACTTTACAGTTTCCACTAGAAGCCGCTCTAGTGGATCTACTGCTTCCCTGCAATCTCTTGAAAAATGTACATAAGGGCATAGGAGCAAGACCATTTAAACATTTAAACACAAACTTTACATAATGAAAAAAGACAAAGTGAGCAAAGCTCAAAATCTTGTATTTGCTTAGGATCTGACAATGATGGTATCTTATTTGCTTTCTATCTAAAATTTTCAAAGCTCTATTGTAAAGACATTCAACCTGATTAATTATGGATTGATTTGTCTGAGACCAAATAGCTAATCCATATACCATATGTGATAATATCATCGAATTTAAAAACAGAAAAGCATGATCATATGTTAAACGATTTGCTTTAATTGTTTTACGCAACTTTTTAACATGACTGTTAAAAAGACACAATTTAACATGTGACTGAATGTTAGATTGTAATTGATTATACTCATCCAATGGAGTTTTAAAATGTAAAACCTTCCATGTTGATAACAGTGTTGCAGCAATCATCTTCAAAATTATCTTCCACTCTTAGCCATTTAAGATCAAAGTGCATACAATTCATATCCATACGGACACTGGAGGATTAATCTAATATTCTAATCTAATATTATTCTCATTATATCAAACGTAAAATATTGTCTACATCTCCTTACTACAGCTACCACCCTTCCCATTCTTTCACTATTGTTCTCAATATGCTTTGACCATGACAATTTATTATCCAGGGTGATACCCAATAGTTTTGCTTCCTTAACTTGCTGAATACGTGTTTTATTTATATATAATTTCAGCTCCGGTTTGGACTGTAGAGAAATATTAGACCCAAATATTGTACTCTTTGTTTTAGATGTATTTAGTATCAACTTGTTTTCTAAAATCCACTTTTCTATACTCTCCAACTCCTCATTCAAAATAGCCGTCAATTCAACCGACAGTTGTGCAGATGCTTAAACTGCTGTTTCGTCTGCATACATTGTTAATTTAGCACTTCTTAATACCAGATATAAATCATTTGTAAAAATGGAATACAAAAGTGGTCCTAAACAGCTCCCTTGTGGAACTCCACATTAAATTCCCCTTCTATCTGAATAACTTCCGTTAATAAAAAAAAAAACTCTCTGTGATCTATTATCCAAATAATTTTCCTTCCAAGCAATTACTGGTGGTCTAAATATATAACTCCAATTTTTCCAAAAGAAGCTTATGATCAGTAAGGTCAAATGCAGCTGTAAAATCTAATAAGACTGCTCCACATATCCTTTTTTTATCCACCCTTGATACCATCCATCTGTCATTTGTGCTAAAGCTGTGTCCTTTTCTAAAAGCATGCTGATAATTTGATATCAGATTATTCTGTGATACATAATAATCTTGTAATTTGATCAAATACTGCCTTCTCTAGGATCTTACTTAACACTGGTAACACACTCACCGGGCGGCTATTGGAGCCACTAAATTGTAGTTTTCTATCTTTAGTCAAAGGCATAATTTTAGCTTCCTTCCAGGCCTGTGGAAATATTGATTGCTTAAGACTCATATTATCTTGTTGTTGCAACAGTTCTTTATAGAAGGCTTTCTGTTGCTCCATCAATTCACACACCTGTTCATGTGTGATGTACAGTCCAGAGTCTTTCTCTTCATCCTTACGACCAGCCATGCTTTCCCACATGCAGGCAACAAACACAAGGTATAGGCGCCGACCTTTACTTCACTCCATTGCGCTTCAAAGCGATACAATGTATCGTCGAGTTAAACGTCTATACCTTGATGTAAAATCGTTTTATATTTGATTTTATGTTTGATTTTTTAGCGTCTTCTGGAGTGAGATCAGGACAGGTGTGACGCACTCTCACCTATTATGACAGCTTTAATTATTAATCAGATTTAATTCTTAATCAGATTTCGACACTTTAAATATATTTTTAATTTCCTCAAGAACAGAATAGGTGTCTTAAGGTTCTTCATAACAGAGAGGTATCTTTTCCTTCTGTACAATTTATGGTGCAAAAAACAAAGAAGTAAAAAATCATTTTTGATCTATATATAAATATATTTTTTATTACTTAGCAAGTGAACAAACTTCTCTAGTTTCTTAATGAAATTCCATACTATATTGGATTCATTTTTGTCCAGTGAATGAACACTAAAGAATCGGGAATTAGGAAATTCATGAGAAATTGGAGCTGCAGCTGGACAGTCCCTTCTAGTTCCATAGAAAAACCTAGATATGATGTGAATCACTCAGGTATTTTACAAACATTACAAACAACAAATGTGTGAAAGCTAAATGTGGGTACTTTTTGTGTAATGGCTGGTAAAATTGCTTAATGCTAGCCACTGTAACAAGAGATCCATGCCCCGTTATATATGTAAACCAAAAAAAATCAAAACATTGGCAAAAATAAAAATTAAAAATAAGTGTTTACAAAAATAAAAAATAAAAGTAGGATTTTTTTTCACAATTTACACCTTTTTATTCAAACAATCAAAAAGATGTTTAGCAAGCATGTTTTATTTAAAATGAAAAAGTGACTGGCAAAATTGGGAAAAATATCATTTTAATTTTTTTGCACATTTTTATTGCAAATAATCAAATACACATTCAGCAAGCAATTTATTTATTTATTTAAAAATGTTTACTACAAGAACTACACGTGGAATTATAGAATGTATATTTGAGTGGCAACTACAGTGGTAACTGTACAATATTGTACCAAAAAGAAAAAGAAAACCACAAACAAATTATGAAGAAAAAGAATGTACCTCTGTAAATGTACACTATTGTATATACAAAGTACATCTGAACACAGGTTTCTCTGGTAACAGATATCTGAATGGACAACTATAAATATATCTGACAAGACAATTCATTTTACGGTCTTGTTTCAATTGGACAGGAATTACATTTTAACAATAGTTATGATTACAAATAAAGAAAGAAAATCACCCTCACTTAATTTGTTCACAAACATACAATGCAGATTCAAGTGTATAATGATTGATTTCAGTTTACTCGATGAAAGAAAACAGTATGTGTGTGTAAACGGAGGCCTCGGCCAACAGCATACTATTAACATTAAACACACACCGCGAGTTTCCTGCTGTCATTTGCATGTAAAAGTCCCGCCCACAAAAGAACTCCAATAAGACAGTTTCCAGTTGCCTTTATGAGGTATCAGGAACAACACACACAGAATACTTCCAATCATTAACACATGAACAAATGTAACCAACTGTGAAGACGTTTTCAGAACACGACAACACATTCAGAAAATAACATGTAAGGAAAAGGCTTGTCCTCAAAAAATTCTGCGTTATTTGGGGGGGGGGGGCATAATCAGGCAGACCGTGTGATGAAGATTGTCAGACTTTTAAAGAGGCTTTTGGCACGCTTATCCTTTCAGAGTTGGAAAAACAGAGGAAAGCAAGCTACGTTTTTGCATGTATCCGCCATTGGTCTGTTTTAAGTCTTTCCCTTTTTTGCATCGTCAATCTCTAAAAGCTGCTGTTAGGCTGCTAAGATTCAGAATATACATACTGTACGTACACACACATACTAATACATAGATACCATGATACAGACCCAAAGGTGAGTAATGACCTAGTGAAAATGAAATAAAATCATGTTTCTTTTATCTGTTTTGTTTTTTTATACATGGGCGACAAAGAAATAATGTGCTTGCATGACATTCCTCATTTTTAGATCACTTTTTCCAGTTATAATCATGATCATTAAACTTATACAAAACATCAATCTCTTTTTTATGTGCCCTCTGATATAATAGTACAATAAAACCACATATTAATAATGTCAGAAGTGCTTTTGAATCTGTTTGTTAGGGAATCCACGTTTGCCATGCAAATATCTTGTGAATCCTCATGCAAAGATGTTCCTATTCCTTTATTTGGTGAGTTTAGGATTGGTGTGTTTAAGCAGAAACTGTGGATTATATGAACTGTAACTACTGATTATTGTATAACAGATTTGTAGAATCTGAAGAAAAAGACAGATTTGGATCAAGATGTAATGCTGTTATGTGACAAGGAGCGGCAAATTCATATCAGGAAAATGTGTTTCTATTTACTGAGATGCTGCGCCGTCTGTAACCTGATTCAAGATGCACCAAAGTCCGAGGGGAAGAATGTGTCCTCAGAAAGCACTTCCAACTGCTCGTTTGTCCTCAAAGTCTGACCCCTTATAAAATCAGTCGAAAAAAATTCCAAACCACTAATTTGGGATTAGAAAAGAGGGATTGCTGACGTCCATGTCTCAATCCAAACTAAAACAGTGTTGTAAAATCACTCCAATATTCCACATGTGTATATTAATTCCATACACACACACTCATGCTCAATCACGCAAGCATCCAATATCAGTTTGAGTCTGTTAAGTTGTCCACAGTTTTTCATGAAAATCCAAAGAGTCAGTATTAGAGGGTGCTCTTGGAATTACTAAGAAATTGATCACAGATCGAGGCTGTAAACCCTCAGACGGGGCAAGACTTGTCGGTGGGTGGTGGAGGGGGCGGTGGTGTTGGCAGTATGGTGGTGGTTGGGGATCCCCCTGCCGAACTGCTTTTTGGGAACACCACAGGCTTGGGTTTGGTGGCTGGGGGTTTGTTATCTCTAAAGCTGGAGCCGGAAGCTGACAGACCTGTTGTAGACATTGACAACAGAGGGCTTTTGGGACCCGAGGTTTTGCCGGGCCG
>NW_015548296.1:1393073-1393434 GCF_001515605.1 Sinocyclocheilus anshuiensis | reverse complement strand
ACGCGTTTCAAAAAGGCGGGGCATAGAGGAGAAACAATAATGAACAGTATGTGGAAAACAATGTGTTTTTTTTTACTTTAAACCGCATAAACACATTTTATTATACCAAATACACAAAATAATGTTATTTTTAGCAGCATCATATGACCCCTTTAATATACAATAGAATTTATTCCTGTGAAGCAATGCTGAATTTTGAGCATCATTACCCCAGTCTTTAGTGTCACATGATCCTTCAGAAATCATTCTAATATCCTGTAGTCAATGTTATAGTCAATGTTGGAAGCATAATATTTATATTTATATAAAATAATATTTACATAATATTTTTTGGAACCTGTGATACTTTTTTCAGGATTCT
>NW_015548296.1:1392383-1392585 GCF_001515605.1 Sinocyclocheilus anshuiensis | reverse complement strand
GACTTATATTGTTAGAAAAGATTTCTATTTTGAATAAATGCTGTTCTTTTTTAACTTTTTATTCATCAAAGAATGAAAGAAAACAGTATCCCAGGTTCCAAAAAAAAGCAGCACAACAGTTCCAACACTGAGAATAAATCAGCATATTAGAATGATTTCTGAAGGATCATGTGACACTGAAGACTAGAGTAATGGCTGATGA
>NW_015548296.1:1381087-1391696 GCF_001515605.1 Sinocyclocheilus anshuiensis | reverse complement strand
CAATGTTGGAAACAGTTGTGCTGCTTAATATTTTTTGGGACCTGTACTGTCTTCAGGGTTCTTTGATAAATAAAAAGTTCAAAAGAACAGTGTTTATTCAAAATAGAAATTACAATATACACTACTATTCAAAAGTTTGAGGTCAGTCCATTTTTTCTCCTTTCTTTCTTTCTTTCTTTCTTTTTTAAGAATTTAATACTTTTATTCAGCATGGATGTGTTAAATGAATAAAAAGTGATAGAAAAGGCTTATATTATTAGAAAATATTTATATTTTGAATAAACGCTGTTCTTTTCAACTTTTTATTCATCAAAGAATCACAGGTTCCAAAAAAATATTAAGCAGCACAACAGTTTCAACACTGAGAATAAATCAGCATATTAGAATGATTTCTGAAGGATCATGTGACACTGAAGACGCTGCGTCACAGAAATAAATGATACTTTAAAGTATATTAAAACAGGAAACCAATATTAGAAATTGCAATAATATTTCACAATGTTTGTTTTTTCTATATTTTAGATCAAATAAATACAGCCTTGATGAGCATAAGAGACTTCATTAAAAACATTAAAAATCTTAATGATCCCAAACGTTTGAACAGCAGTGTATATATAGAATTATTTTTGTAGCTGCAATTTCAAAAACATTACTGTCATCTGGCTTTTTTTTCATATTGATGGAGTTTAGTGCCACTCTCCAGCACTTCACTCCTTTTCAAAAAGACAACATCCGTAGCTTTGGCTTTAGCTAAGGTCACTCGCTTCTGATATCTGTTGTGCAGCAAGTACACACTCATAATGACTGGACTGCAGGAACTCCAACTCAATTACATACAACCACAGCCGGGATCGATTCTGGACCTTTATCCAGCTGTGAAATTACAGCTCAAAGAAAGATAAATAGGATGTTCTAAAAAACACAGACACTCCTCTGAAGAGCTCAGCACTATTTTTCGGAGTGGAAAATGGATTGTCTGTTTACACGTGTGCCATTCTTATTCATTGTAAGTTTGTATAAACTGACAGTGTCTGAATATTTCTGAATTTAAATAATACTTTTAAAGCAATCAAAGCAGTGTCACGCTGAATTAAATGAGCAGATTCTGGGTTTGTCGTACCTGTGAGCTGTGCTCCACCTGAGTGATGACCTCTGGGTCCAGTGGTCTGTGATTGCTGAAACTCTTGGATCGCCCTGCAGGCGTGGACTTGCGGAGCTGAGGACCTTCTATCTTAGTTTTCAGAGAGGAGTGTCGGGTGATGGAGTTTAGGACGCTGTGAGCACTGACCGGTCGCTTGTCTGTCCCTTCCTTGGCCAGTCCACTTGCCGGCATGGACGAGGTCTTTAAACCCCCTGCTGCTCCGGATGAGCCCTCACCTAGTCCCTCCACTGGCCGGATTGTTCTTCGGATGCTGGGCGCTTCTGGCCGTTTCCTCATCCTAAGATGGATAAAGTGTAGGCAAAATTACATGATAATCAACATTTAGTTCATGTTTTGACACACACACACACATATACATACTGTATCTATCTATATATACTGTGTGTGTGTGTATATATACAGGGCCGGATTGACCTCTTTTCGTGACATAGGCAAAACACATTTTTGGGGCCCCCTTCCCTATTAATGTTATTTAAGAAAAAATATAATTATATTTTCAAAATGAAATTTTTTTTTTAAGCATAGTTTCTGGGGTAAAACGCCCCCAGGGGGCATGACCAGGGCCGGATTTACCTCTTTTCGTGACATAGGCAAAACAAATTTTTGGGCCCCCCTTCCCTATTAATGTAATAGGCCTAACATTAGCTACCACCCAAGCAAACAAAAATATTTCTTAATCAGTAGAAACTGTTGCAGTGTTTTCTATCGCAATAAGCGCTTGTGTTTAATCAATAAAAATCGAATGTAGTTTGAGAACTGAGAAAGACCATTCCATTAATAGGTGCAGCGTCGTGGCCACATAACTTCAGGAGTGCATTATCTCCCTAATAATTTTAACGGTCTGGAGTCACAACCACACATCAAGACATTGTTAAGATGATTTATTTCAAGACATTTGTCATGTTTCCGTCCTGAAATCTCGTGTGTGTTGAACTAATTTTTTACGTATTTTACATAACCCTTCCATTGCAAATTCCACAACGTAATTTTAGAGCTAATAACAGGAGCCATTGATATGTAGGCTAATGCAGTTATTAATGCAGTCTAACGCTCTTAGAGAGCGAGAGAGAGAGAGAGATTAAGCGCGTGTAAATACTTGCGTCTGTGCGTCTCTCAGCAGTGTTCAGCCGCAGCGTCTACTAATAGCGAATCTTTAAGTTAAACTGCTTCAAGAACCTTGCTACTGAGAAAAGTCATGTAGCTTTTCAGCTGTGAAACTATTTTATTGATAAATTCGTGGGGCAGTGCTAACAACAAGTTTCTGGTCGTGTCTCCGCGTGTGTGCGCGAGTGCGTGTGTGTGCGTCTGTGAGAGAGAACGAGAGAAAGAAAGAGTTATTTCCGTAGCCTACATAAAACAGGTGGAAGACATGGAAATACTTTGTAATTTTTACCCTATGTGTATATATATATATATATATATATGTGTATACTGTGTGTATATATATATATATATATATATATATGAATGTATATATATGTACAATTTTTCTTTTTTGCACACCATTTTTATCATACCAGATTAACAGTTAACTTACTTGTTGAGGTTAGCTAGGTAGATATCAGCTACATGACCTCCAGTGGGTGAGCTGGCACTGGCTCTGGTGGACACCTTCTCTTCCGCAGCATCATGGGAAGCTTCTAGGTCAGCTTTGGGACTTCCTCTGCCTGCATATCCATCCGGCCTATCACACAAAATCAAAGACACCTCTAGAATTCACATAAACTATGGGCGGTCTTACTGATAGTTAATCAGTTATTACTAGTAGGACACTGAATAACTGGTTAAAGAAGCAGTTCTGATCGATATCACTAATTCAAGTCAATAAACCAGACAGCTTACATGTCTTGCACTACTATGTACTGGTGCGGCACCAGTCCCTCAGTGCCGTTGTGGCGACCCTCCCACCAATCCTCAGATGCACGGTGGTACAGCAGCAAAGACGCCCCCTTCTTAAAGGAAAGCTCACGATTGGTGCGTCCAGAGTAGTCAAAACGTGCGATGGCCTCAATGGGGTCAGACTCTGAAACGTTCAAGGACCCTGACTTTACTATTTAGAGACATGAAAGACAGGGAAAGACAAAGAGAGAGAGGACAGGAAGGGGAGAAAGTGAGAAGAGAGGAAGAGCACAAGGAAAAGAGGAAGGGGTATTGCACAAGAAGCCAGGCAGGTTAGAGCACATTTATCATAACAGGTTTGGAGCTGCAGAAGGGGTGCGTGGACAAAAGAGTGCGTGAAATAGGAGCTTCCACGATGACTTGTGCTGGCGGCAACAGTGTGTCTTTATGAAAAATTTGTGCGCTTGTTAGTACGGTCTTTTGAATGGCATCTGGGCTCACCATCATCGCTGTTGTGGATTTCAGAGGCAGCGTCAGGTGCAGGTTCATCCACTAGGTGGGGCTCAATGTGTGGACTATCACTGTTGAATTGACCACAAGAAACATGCTTCAGTGAAAACCTCAATTACAGACATTAAAAATGACAACACCACAAACTTTCACCATTGCTTTAATACAGAAACCAACATTTACATACAATACACACATCTACATTAACAAGTAAAAAAGGTGATTAAAATGAAGTTGACTAAACACCTGACTTTCTCATGATCTTGAAGAACGTTTGATCTACAGCTTACAGCTTCTGCTTGAATGCTTGAAAGGTTTTTAAATTTGATTATTTTGAATAATTTTGTAGACATAAATTGTATTAAGGTATAAATTTCCACTTTAAGTTATATAATTTAGTAAATAAATTAACAAACTATTTGTTTGGGTAGATTGGATTTTTAATATGCTTTTGAAAGAAGTCTCTTATGCTAACTAAGGCTGCATATTTGATAAAAAAGGAATTTACTCTCACTTTTGATCAATTTAATGCATTCTTGCTGAATAAAAGTAAAAATAAATAAATAAATAAATACTGACCCCAAACTTTTAAACGTAGTGTAAATAAAAATAAATCAATAAATAAATACAGTAAATAAATAAAAAGTGCACAGACACAGAAAGTTTGATTAGAAGAATTTGTACCTTTTAAAAGCTCATAATACTATTTAGATTTATTATTTGTATTATTTATATTTTGTATATATTTATATTTACTATCCTTAATATGCATGATTATACGATTATATATATTATATGATTATAAATGCATGGTTTTATTATTTGTATTCACATCGTTTTCCCCCTGCTGTCCATGACCCAATCAGGACCCATTTTTGAGCCACAATTCACTATTTTCCCCCATATTTTTTTTTTTACAATATTTCATGGTTTTTACAACCTTACTATTATTCAAAAAAAGAAAAGAAAAATAGTAATCACCAAGAATGAGTAGATGTATTCAAACTTTTGACTGCTATAGTAATAATGAGAGGGAAAGAGCAGAAGAAGGAAAGCTAAATTAAGCACATGACATTGTGAATGAGAACATTTCTGAGAACCAGTTATGATTCTCTATGTCTCACTCTTCAGGCCTGAAACAGAGTGTCCATGCTTCTTTGAATCAAAACAGGAAGCAGAGCCCAGATACGAGGATCAAAGCTGGACTTTCCTGTGGCCTCTTGACTCTAAACTGAACCTGTGCTCACTCAACTCAGCTCCAGTACGGAATCTAATGTGACTAGAAAACACAGTACTAATGCACAGTAGGTCATGAGGGCCTCAGTGCTGATAACAACTCTGTTATGCCATTCACAGGCCAAGAAACCATCTAATACCCTAGTATTAATTTAGCGAAAAATCCAACTGAACAACCTGATCTCCTATTGAGCACTCAAGCAAAAACACTGCCTAATTGCCTGTTATCACTCTACTAATAAAAACCGCTCTCTCGTAACATATGCTGGAGGAAACTGTAGAGTGAAAGTACAGTGCTCTACCCAGCTGGAATATATCTCACTAAGACCATCCCGGTTTATTACATAGACAGTTGGCAAGTATGAAGCCTGGGCTAATGAAAAGCTTAGTTTCATTAGAAAGCAGCTTTAGACAGAAGGAACCTGAGGGTAATGACTGTATAATGTACTAATCTCTGCCTGGTTTGTGTAGGGAGACGCTGTCAGACAGGTTTGGCAAAGTACACGTCCATCACAGTTTCAGTGAATCTTTAAAATGACAGACTGGCCTCATTGAGCAGTTAGTTGGTGAAGTAGATCCTGTGATCCTCCTGTCACTCCATCTGAGAGACCAAGTGTAGCTTTGATCAGGGCTCTTAAGGTAAAATGATCCATGTGGCTTCTTCACCCTCGAGCAGATGAGTTTGTGTTCAGGGAGGTCAGAAGCTGCTGTGATTTTTAATGTCTTCCCCAGAGACGCTGGATATCTCATTCTGCTCTCAGCATCAGTCTTTGACAAAACTTTTACTTTAGCATTTCAAGGACACTGTGTAAAGTAAATTTCACAGTCAAAAGTCTGGGTCACTTTTTTGAGGGCATCACAACTGTACCCAAATTGTCATCATTATATAAAAGCAAAAGTATTTAGTATATATATATATATATATATACATATATATACACACACACACACACACACACACACACACACACACATATGTATATATCATACATATAACATATATCATATGTTACCTAATAACTGTAGTACTAAAATAGAGTACTAGAGTACTGTAGTACTAAACTGTAGTACTTCATTTTCTTTTTGAGATGCATTATGACATTTTTGAGATTCACTCAAAATTATTATTTTTTTGGAATAATACACACATTACTACATAAATCAAACAAATGTTTATGCTTTTTTATGCTTTTATATGCTCAATAAAATATCCGAATTTTCACATGCATCTCAAATTCAGATCTGAGGCTATAAAGATGTAAATTAAGTTCAAATACTGAATGAACAGTAATTCCTATCAGGGCAGGAACTGAGCATGCAACGTGTTAACTACAGTATGTTGTTAACGTGTCTCGACTTCACGTGACCTAGAGCCTCAGGAAGCTGAAACGAGACTCTGACTGAACTCTGAGCTAAAAACACATCATCTCGCCAGCTCAAAGTCTTAATTACACCGCCCATGCAATCTAAACAATCCCGTGCATGAAAACCACATGAAATGAGCCTGCATCTCACAAACAAACCTGACCTTTCTTTTCACGATGACACAGCAATCTGAAGTCATTTCCTCTATGACATCCAAAACAGTTTTTAAAAAGCTGCAGGAGGGCATTTCATTAGCACTTGGCCTTGAGCAGGGTAGGATAACCTTGTTTTTCATTTTAAAACAGACCTCATGATGGTGGTTTTTGAGTCTGGCTGCCTGCCACTATTTCTGGTTGCTTTCACGGTGACATCTTTTGGGAGTCTAGGTCATGTGCTGATACATGGAAACGTATCTGTGCCTTCAACCATTGAACTGACGACTTAAATGAGCATAATATACATAGGAACTTTAAAAAGTGACTGACTCCCTGTAGGGCTCTGTTGGTCTTTAATAATGTCTCTTTATCTTTATAATGCTCAATCCATCATGTCTGACTGATTCTGCATTAAATCAAGCTCGTCTGATCAACTCATTTCTGGTTTTGTGGTTCGGCTGAGCAGCTGCTTCCATAAAATGTGGGGCCAGTATTCACTGCCAATGAATTCTGCCAAGATTATGGGATTAATTTTTCATCCTTCTTTCTTCCTTTTTTTGTTTTGTAACTAAATTCACTCTAGACTCACCAGTATTCCTCAGCGGCTCCTCCACGGTCATAGATGGGCCCCTCCAGCTCACGGGGCCCTGGAAAGATGGTCTCGTGATGTATAATAATGGTTTTGATGAGCTCGTTCACATGTGCCTGGCAGGAGACTTGGTCGTGGCCCTCAGGCACAGACATGAGTGTGGGGCCGAAGCAGATAGCCAGGTTGTAGGGGTCCATCATGTTATCATCACTGTACTGGGACAGACTAGTTAAAAGAGAGAGAAAAATACAGAGTAAAAAAAAAGAGGATATGAAAAGTCCGCTCAAATACTGTTATAATATCGTTATTTGTTCCTGTTTGCAATAGCACTACTGTGATGTAACATGGTGTAGTATTGCTGTACTGAGCAACGCTGGTAAAATGACGCTAAACGTTAAATATGATTATGTTGCATAGAACTGAATAAAAGTGATATATTGATATTTCATAGTAACATATTTTCGGTCCAATTTTTTTTACTTTCAATAAAAGTGTGTTCTTTATTGGCTTGTATTTTTTAAATTCATTATCACTAAAATTATTGAGTTAAATTAAAAAGTCTTACAATAAAATATTAAATAATTATTAAAAAGCATTTTCGGTTTTCGGCCCAGAACTTTCATTTCAGTGCATCCCTAACAAATTATTGTATGCAAATTTAATGTCAATTATTACATTCAATTATTTTATTATATACACAGGAATCACCTTTTCTGGTGCCAGCCATACCCCTTTGCCTTTAATATTTATTTGAATTTTAAGTTAATATTTTAATAACAAGAACACATTTGCATGTTCACTGCTCTCTGATATTGTTAATGGTTACATGACATGCAGGTAAACAAATAAACAAATAAAATAATAAAAAAATAATTAAAAGCTAATTTGAATATCTACTAAAACACAGCAAATGATTGGTTTCCCACAATTCCTCACTCAACCTCACACACATCACAAAATATTTTGTATCGTTTGTAGTAAGTGTTGTATCTTGATTGTTTTTATTTTATGAATATTTATTTTAATAAAAAAAAACTATTAATTATTAACTTTCCCAAGGTTTTATAAACCCCAATTTGGGAAACCCTGACTTACTGTGCATCAAAATTTGCTGAGAAAAGCCTATATTTTGGCAATTATGTTTCTTCTTGCTTTTTTTGGATGCTGTGTCAAGTTAAAAGAAATTAAACTTCCGTCTTGACACACCTGCATTCTGTCCATCTTTTTATTAACCCAAGACTATCTTAGATAAGAAATATCGCACAAAAACATTAAGATGGCACTTTAACTGCTCCGAAGAAGATTTCTTAATAATTAATTAATTCATAATGAATAAAGTCCTAAAAATAAAAATTATAAATAAATAAACAAATATAGAAAAAAATAAGAACTATACTTAAGAACATTTCTATTTCTATATATTAACAACTGATGCATGGCTTGAAGTGCACCAAATATTAAAAAAAAACAACAACAACAAAAAATGTACAAAATAGTCATACTATCCAGAAACATGTTAAAATGATCCTTGATCATATGACTATTCTCATGGAGAGACCAGCTCCTGCTGGACTAATGTGAAAAACAGATTGAGCTCCAGACTGAATCTCTAGCTACACTTCCTCGCAACAGCTCATTTATCATGAGCCTAAGCCAGCTTTCTACCATTTATGTGTGTCTGTGAGACTGCTCTGAATTGTTACACCTTTTTATTTGTTCCTTTCTTACTCCACAGTATGCCCGCTTCATTCGATTACCAAAAACTTGGATGTGTCCAAAATGTTGGGAGAGGTGTCCTTAACCGTAAGTGTTTTTGGGGTAACGGGGGGTTGGGATAAAAGCAGTAGGGGCTCCAAACCAAATTTATGGGCGCCGTCCTGCCCAAACAGTATAAGAAGAAGCATAAGAGCTTCAAATGACCTATCTCTCCTTGTTTATTTCTGACTACATTGCCGTCTAAATGAGATCTCTTGATGTGTATTTGTGAGTGTATGCCATGCATACCTACGAACGATGCACATGATTGGCTGTAATGAATGCTAGAGCGCATTAGAGAGAGCGGCAGTTCTTCAGAGTCCTATTCTGGCACCTCCATTGACTTTTATAGCAGAGGAAAGATCTATCGGCCGTAGAGCAAACAGAGAAGCCATTCACCCAGGGCTACAGACATCCAGCATGGGAGCACTAATGGTGGCTTGATGGCGACACCATATTTCAACACACATTCGCTTCCCCCTTCTGGCTGTGATACGAGGGCTGGAAAGGGTTCAGATGCTTTAGGAAAACCAGACACGCCTGCGTGCACAACGGCAGGGTTGGAGTAGAAACTAAGATCGTGTTGTGGTCTGGAGGGTCTTTCAAAAGGACCACAGGGTGGAAAAAAGTGGAAGAACGAGAGGCAGAGATACGGAGGGCTTGAGTGCTGTAGCCCTCAGCTGAGGTTGGGTATAGGCCAACCTTCTCTTTTTGGTAAGAGAATATTTCAATTTGTAGTAAAAAGGTCTTGTAAAATGGTAAGTTTAGACTGTACATAAGCTTTTTGTATGCTGGGCTAAGGTTAGCTGTAATAAATCATGGTAAATTGGCGCTGGTTTAAAGGAATCGTTCACCCAAATAATTCTAGTCATCATTTACTCACCGTCATGTTGCTCCAAACCGCTAACTTTATTTTTATTCCTTTATTCACTGAAAATCTCATACCTTCAGGGATGCAAACTCATCAGGGGTAAAAAAAAAAATGTGACGAATGGACATATGTTATGCTATTAAAGCATACAGCTTTTTTGCCAGAAAAATTTAATTGAATAATAACGTAGTAGTTTATGGAATTACTTGGAACACTGATCACAAGCCATATGGACCAAATTTAATTAAATTAAAGGAGCTTTTTTGTCCTTTCCTTTTCATATGGAAAAGAGCACCTGGGACATTCTGTAAAACATCTACTTTTGTGTTCCCTGGACATAGGAAAGTGATACAGGGTTGGAAGGACATGAGGGGGAGTAAATGATTGTCACAGACCTTGTCTTGAGTTAAAAATCACAGGCAAACAAAAGAACCCAATGACTTTGGTGGGAAAATTCATTCCAGACCAGCTCTGATCGGTTGAACTTACTGGCTGAGGAAAGCGAACAGGTATCGCATGATAACCAGGATGTTGCTGGGTAGAGACAGCAGGACTTTGCAGATGTGGACAGCTCTGTCCTGGAGGTTCTCCATGGCTGGAAAAACAACATGAACAAGAAACGAGTTTATTTAGGACAAAAGCTTCTCCATTGTCTAATCTGGTCTGCAGTGCGCACGTGTACCGTGGGTGTAGAAAATAAAGCGGACACTCACAGACACAGGACATTAGGTCATGGAAGACTTCCTTAGGAAAGAGGGCGTTCTCCAGGCCTCTGAAGTAGAGCTTTAACACTCCAGCAATGGAGTCCATATCATGATCGTTTTGGTCCCCAGCCAGCGGGTCCTCACCTGAGACACAAGAAAGAAAGAACCCTTTAAGAATGCAGACTTGATTAGAAATAGATAAAAGAAGGCTCAGCATATGTCCAGAGAGACTCACCTCTTTCAAAGGCGTTCTTAATATCATTGACTTCCACTTGAGAGCCGGACACCCTGAAAATGCCCTCATGATGGAGACCTATACAGACACAGACATGACGTTATGGAATCTCAACTAAGCTGTTTTACTGAATCTTCAGCATCATGGCAAAAAAAAAAAAAAAAAAAAGTTTAAATTTTAGTTTGTCC